>NC_084625.1:22819980-22862480 GCF_033978795.1 Nerophis ophidion | reverse complement strand
GAAAATACTTAATATATGTTCTGTAACCTGTATGGGGGGATTTTAAGTTGTTTTAGTGGACTTTGAAGGCTACAAGCGTTGTTTTTATCATCTTTTAAATCCTAAAAAAACAAATGTGTTTTCTTGTCTTTCATAATGATTGTGAAGGATAGGCAAAATTCCAAAGAAAGTGCACTTTTTAATTGCAACTATTCTAAAACAGGGAATTATATCCAGTTATTTCGAATTATATTCCACTTAATATTTCCAAGTACTGTTGAAAGTAAAATAAGATTTGAGAAAAAAACTTCACCTGTTATATTGCCAAACTAATAGATTACTTGAAATTAATTAAGAAGGTATACTCTGACTCTGAACAGGAGAGAACTCTACCAACAGCAACACACAAAATACAGACGATAAACCAAAAACAACTTTTGCTTCATAATTAAATATTTTCTTAGGTCTATCCTTTCTATTCTTTTTTCCACTTTTCCACAAGCAGCAGGATGTGAACAGGTTACACAACTAGAAAGTGAAGGCTAGACCCTCACATTGCTCCATTCTACAGGACCCACACTTCCTCGACCGCAAGGTCTGGATCCTTGAAAGAATGCCGCCGCTGAATTGAGACCCGACAGTTGACTCCATCAGGCGTGAACTAATGCTTTTCCGCCCGGGATTATGCAAGCAGCCAATCAGAATGTACATTCGTCCAGTTTTCGCATTGGTATCCTTTTTGACACAAATATAAACGGTGTGTCTAAACTTACACAAACGCACAGTAAATGTCTGAGCGAGTGTATAAAAAAAATCTGAATTTCGCAGAGGTGAGAGATTGAGAGAGAGGAAGAGAGGGGGCGCAAGAGAGCACATGGTTCTGACTGTGCAGAAAGCAATAATCATTGAGTGTTAGTATAGACCAGGGGTCACCAACCTTTTTGAAACCAAGAGCTACTTCTTGGGTACTGATTAATGCGAAGGGCTACCAGTTTGAAACACACTTAAATAAATTGCCAGAAATAGCCAATTTGCTCAATTTACCTTTAATAAATAGATCTATATATGTAAAAAAAAATGGGTAATTCTGTCTGTCATTCCGTCGTACATGTTTTTCCTTTTACGGAGGGTTTTTTGTAGAGAATAAATGATTTAAAAAAAACACTTAATTGAACGATTTAAAAAAGGAGAAAACATGAAAAAATTTAAAATCAAATTTTGAAACATAGTTTATCTTCAATTTCGACTCTTTAAAATTCAAAATTCCACCGAAAAAAATGAAGAGAAAAACTAGCTAATTCAAATCTTTTTGAAAAAATTAAAAAATATATATTTATGGAACATCATTAGTAATTTTTCCTGATTAAGATTAATTTTAGAATTTTGATGACATGTTTTAAATAGGTTAAAATCCAATATGCACTTTGTTAGAATATATAACAAATTGGACCAAGCTATATTTCTAACAAAGACAAATCATTATTTCTTCTAGATTTTCCAGGACAAACATTTCAAAAGAAATTCAAAAGACTTTGAAATAAGATTTAAATTTGATTCTACAGATGTTCTAGATTTGCCAGAATATTTTTTTTTAATTTCAATCATAAATTTGAAGAAATTTTTCACAAATATTATTTGTCGAAAAAACAAAAGCTAAATTGAAGAATTACATTAAAATGTATTTATTATTCTTTACAATAAAAAAAACAATTTGAACATTGATTTAAATTGTCAGGAAAGAAAAGGAAGGAATTTAAAAGGTAAAAAGGTATATGTGTTTAAAAATCCTAAAATAATTTTTAAGGTTGTATTTTTTCTCTAAAACTGTCTTTCTGAAAGTTATAAGAAGCAAAGTAAAAAAAATAAATGAATTTATTCAAACCAAGTCTTTGAAGTATTTTCTTGGATTTTCAAATTCTATTTGAGTTTTCCCTCTCTTAGAATTAAAAATGTCGTAAGTGCTGCTATTTGGGCTATTTTTAGAACAGGCCAGCGGGCACTCATCTGGTCCTTACGGGCTACCTGGTGCCCGTGGGCACCGCGTTGGTGACCCCTGGTATAGATATTAGCCAACATGCAAACAATGTAAAATACATTTTTATTCACTTAAACATTTTTGAGTTTAATTTATTTTCAAAGTAAAATGTCTGTGGTTGCAAAATATATTTATCTGTCCTCAAAATCTGCCTTTGCAACCTCAAAATTAAGACACAAATATAACTCCATAAAAACGGTGCAGCTCCCTAAACTGTGTTTGAACGGGTAATTTAAAAAACTAATAACATGCACATTTAAAAAAAAATACAACTGAATTTCTACAAAAATAATTCAGAATTATTGCAGCACTAAAAAACAGAACGTGGAAAAAACAACTTAATTGAGTTGCAATGTTCCGTCCATCCATTTACTACCGCTTATTCCCTTTGGGGTCCCGGGGACGCTGCTGCCTATCTCAGCTACAATCGGGCGGAAGGCGGAGTACACCCTGGACAAGTCGCCACCTCATCGAGGGCCAACACAGATAGACAAACAACATTCACACTCACATTCACACACTAGGGCCAATTTAGTGTTGCCAATCCACCTATCCCCAGGTGCATGTCTTTGGAAGTTTGGTGTTGCAATGTTATAGCTCATAATTCCGGGTGTTCCTGAATGCAACGTCTCTACGGCAATAACCGCCATCGGTGTTTCATGAGGAAATCCTGTGTTGTTGTTGTAAACTAACACTAGATTACTCACAAAACGTTACTGGCACAACATCACCACCTTGTTGCAAGTTGCTGAGTTTGCATTCATTTAGCACCGAAATAAGGCATCAATGGCTATTTCTTTTTTAGGTCTTGGCATTGGTATCATTATAGAACTGTGTTTCGGTGCCTGCCCATCCATCCATCCATTAATCCATCCATCCATCCATCCATCCTCTTCGGCTTATCTGAGGTCGGGTCGCGGGGGTAACAGCCTAAGCAGGGAAACCCAGACTTCCCTCTCCCCAGCCACTTCGTCTAGCTCTTCCCGGGGAATCCCGAGGCGTTCCCAGGCCAGCCGGGAGACATAGTCTTCCCAACGTGTCCTGGGTCTTCCCCGTGGCCTCATACCGGTTGGACGTGCCCTAAACACCTCCCTAGGGAGGCGTTCGGGTGGCATGCTGACCAGATGCCCGAACCACCTCATCTGGCTTCTGTCGATGTGAAGGAGCAGCGGCTTTACTTTGAGCTCCTCCCGGATGGCAGTGCTTCTCACCCTATCTCTAAGGGAGAGCCCCGCCACACAGCGGACGAAACTCATTTCGGCCGCTTGTACCCGTGATCTTATCCTTTCGGTCATGACCCAAAGCTCATGACCATAGGTGAGGATGGGAACGTAGATCGACCGGTAGATTGAGAGCTTTGCCTTCCGGCTCAGCTCCTTCTTCACCACAACGGATCGGTACAACTTCCGCATTACTGAAGACGCCGCACCGATCCGCCTGTCGATCTCACAATCCACTCTTCCCTCACTCGTGAACAAGACTCCTAGGTACTTGAACTCCTCCACTTGGGGCAGGGTCTCTTCCCCAACCCGGAGATGGCACTCCACCCTTTTCCGGGCGAGAACCATGGACTCGGACTTGGAGGTGCTGATTCTCATTCCAGTCATTTCACACTCGGCAGCAAACCGATCCAGTGAGAGCTGAAAAATCCCGGTCAGATGAAGCCAATAAGACCACATCATCTGCAAAAAGCAGAGACCTAATCCCGCGGTCACCAAACCGGAACCACTCAACGCCTTGACTGCGCCTAGAAATTCTGTCCATAAAAGTTATGAACAGAATCGGTGACAAAGTTTTCGGTGCCCATCCCTAGTAATTATCAGTCTTTAATGTCACTGTCAACATTTAAATTATTCCTTTTTGCCGTTTTCCTCTTTGTGGTTTTGGTGATTTTATGTTTGTTTTTATATTTTATTACCAGTGTACTGTGCTGGTCAAGGGCCGGGCTGCGTGCTTCTACACTTTGCCTTTTACGTTGGCGTCCAAGAGTCATAATCATATTACTCAAACGCATCTAAAAACAAGCCGAGGCACTTCCCACTGTGCAGCAATAACACGACAAGTACCGGGGACGACTTCCAGACGGCGGCCTCTTACCTCTTCCGACAGCGTGCACCACAGAGGGGCCGAAGCCACGGATCTGGAATCCCAAACCGTCAGCCGAGTCTGGAATCTTCACCGTCCTGGAAACAGTGTAAGATTGCAGGACTTGAGGACGTTATTGTACGTAACACACGTGGGACTTACTCTCTGGGCTTGGTGCTGACCAGGACCCTGACAGGTCCTTTGCTGTTGAAGCACTGCCCAAGGAGGACTTCCACTTCAGAGAAAGGCCTGAGGAACACCGGGTCTCCGTTGATGGCAAACAGTTTCTTGCCTGCCTCCAGGCCGGCCATCTTACAATCAACACACACAACGATTTGATTGGACGATGCAAGGTAATGTTTGTAGCTAGTGAGCCAAATCAGATTACTGTTCTTCAAGGGAGTGTTTATCATCACACAAAAATGTTACCACGTTACCTAAAAGAAAAAACTAAAACTACAGTATGGTCACAGTTGGAACATTTCACTTCAATTATTTGCTTAGGGAGAATTTGTTTTGAAATCCAAAGTAATTGGACTAAATTTACTTTCAGTTTGACTTCCAATGGGTGTAATGGCCAGGAGGCTCGATAATGTTAGTCTTTTTTTTTTTTTTTTATGTTTAAATATCAGCAATCTGTATCAAAATATTAATACTTCCAATGTCATCTGATACTAATTATCCTATTTTCATAAAACAATATAGACGTTTTGATTGATTTGGACACAGTTTGACTCTGGAACAGATCATTTCTCCCGTCCGAAGGCAAAACCTAGTAACTCACGTCTAGCTGATTATGAGAAAACAAAGGAAAACCAATCTATCTTGATGCTGTCTTACAAAGATCTACAAAGTCATCAAACGTATAGATGTTTTCTTGAGCTTTCATTTTCTTGCCGATTGAGCCATGGATTGAATCTGCTCTCATGAACGTGTGCCCTTTCTCCAGATATTTTATCACAATCTCAGGTGGGCCCCATTCCGCGTTTGCACATTGGGCTAGAGCCGTGTACAGCGTCCAGTTTTTATTTTGACCTCCACAGTTATCTGCCCAAAAGAGTATGCAAGGAGAAGAATCAAGAACAATACATTTAACGAAGGTGCTTGCAAAATACTGGGCCAATCTTCCAAATATCCCCTCGTGCCATAATATCACATAATCAGGTTGACCGTCGGCCCCCATTCGTGCAGATGTCTCATTAAAGACAATAAAGCAACTGACAAAAAAGCTCCGATTGGTCCCTTGAGATACTAGGTTTTTCTGTTGTATCTACGCGGTTATGTAATAGTTGCTAGGTCCAGCTATGCGCGTAACAGCTTACTTACAGAACAAATTACAATATCGCGCACACTAATGTAAAGCATATCACCTAGGAACTCCAAAATTATTATCAGCTCAGTTTTGACCAAAATTGAGTTACTGGGTATTGCCTTTGGACGGGAGATTTCTATTCCCCTCTCCATTCAGAAGGAGAATACGGTCCATCCGACACATGAACAATAACAAGATCTGATAGCTCAGTTACAGCTCATGTTATTCTATTCTGTGTTATATGTGTTTTATGTTGCACGATTGCACCAAGAAAAATTCCTAGATTGTGAACCCGTTCTCAAACAATGGCAATAAAAACTATTCTGATTCTGATTCTATTTATATTATTTCATTTGGGAAAAGTTGTTGATCCATACCAAAATATGGATACAACACTGGGATTGTTTCTCATCTTTCAATATACATATTTTGACACACAGTTTGAATCTGGAACTGATCATTTCTATTTCTTATGGGAAAAGTTTTTTTCTGATAAAAAACTAAATTGGAGTGGATTTACTTTTAATTGTACAATATTACTGTATTGTAACACTTTTAAACCTGTTTCAAATAAAAGTACAATAAGTTACGATTCCCTAAATTTTAATGATGGGTGGCTGGTACTGATAGAACGATAGATAGAACGATAGATAGAACGATAGATAGAACGATAGATAGATAGATAGATAGATAGATAGATAGATAGATAGATAGATAGATAGATAGATAGATAGATAGATAGATAGTACTTTATTGATTCCTTCAGGAGAGTTCCTTCAGGATAAGGACATCATATCACAATATTGATATTTTGAAACATTTGGCAACACTTCCTGTCAGTGTATTGGCTTGGTGTCCTCATACTGTTTGTCTTTTTTAAATACTTTAAATATTAGCAATCAACACCAAAATATGAATATGACTGATCCCCGAATTATTAATACTGGTATTGATTCCTATATTACAACAATTATACTTTACAACAAATAGATAGATAGATAGATAGATAGATAGATAGATAGATAGATAGATAGATAGATAGATAGATAGATAGATAGATAGATGGATAGATAGATAGTACTTTATTGATTCCTTCAGGAGAGTTCAGTTCCTTCAGGAAAATTAAAATTCCAGCAGCAGTGTACAGAGTTGAGATCAATTTAAATAAAAGTAAAAAGTAAATGATGAGGGTTTAAATGGAAACAAAATACAGAAATATTACAATAAGAATAAAAAATAAAAAGCAACAATGTGAATAAAGATATAACAGTAAAATAAGAATATAACAAGACAAAGTAGGCAGTAGTGACCATGTTATGAAAACGTATTTGAAACGTATATGAAAATGTATGTGTCAAAAGTTTGATTATGTTGAATAAAACATCACGAATCTGTAAGTATAAGCAATGGGCGGATTCATACCAAAATATGGATAAGACCAATACCTAAGTGATACTGATATCTATTCTCATATAAAAAATGTTGATTCCGCCTCTCAAGAGTCCTTTTTAGTTATTTTTCCTCTATTTTGTCATATTTTGCTGACATGACATCCAATAGTTGGGAGTATAAGCACATGTAGTGTGTCGTCACCTCAGCAGGGGAGCCCTTCTCCACCGATTTGATGATAGGCACCTTGTTCCTCTCCTCCAGGGTGAAACCATAGCCTCCATCACTGGGTCTTATCTTGAGGAGGAAACAAATCTCATCACCTCGCAGCATCGGTCAAGAAACAAACCACCAGGAAATAAGGAAGTACTCTTGGTGGGCGGCATAGCTCGGTTGGTAGACCGGCCGTGCCAGCAACTTGAGGGTTGCAGGTTCGATTCCCGCTTCCGCCAGCCTAGTCACTGCCGTTGTGTCCTTGGGCAAGACACTTTACCCACCTGCTCCCAGTGCCACACACACTGGTTTAAATGTAACTTAGATATTGGGTTTCACTATGTAAAGCGCTTTGAGTCACTAGAGAAAAGTGCTATATAAATATAATTCAATTCACTTCACTTCACTCACCAGAAGAGACTTGGAGATGACGTTCTCCACTATTTTCAGGTCGTGCTTGACAGGCTTGTGTTTTGTGTTGGAGCCCTCCATCTCCTCGTCGGCGAAGAAGCGGAACAGCAGCGGCTCGTCCTTGAACTCGCTCTTTTCAAGCACTGAGGAAGTGAGTCACAAAAGTGATGAATGAAGTCGTACACTTGTCGCTGATAGTTAATGATCTATTTACCATGATGCATGAAGCCGTTGTCGCACAGCTCAACCCCCAAAATCAACGCCTCCTCTCTCGTTCTGCAGTCCCCCTGCAAAGACATGGAGGTTTAGAGAGGGGTCACCAGACACTTCATTAGGTACACCTGCACATTCAAATTCACTGCCAAACTGAACACACACCTGCGCTATAAGCCAGTCGATGAGCTTGTTGGCCATCACCACTGATTTGTACGTCCTCAGATGATAATCCTTGTCCCTGGAAATGAAGAGAGGAAACATTTTAGTTAAACTACAACAATAAACCTGCATGTGCCCCGAATTAAAATTATACATAACTGTAAGGGTGGCCATAATATTAGCTTGCCAACTTTAAATACTGTACTGTAAATTTTGGATGAATTGCCTTTTGAAGCCATTGAGGCAAATTAAGTACACTACATGGTTTCAACCAGATGCGGCACTGTTGAGTCAGTCACAAATGGTTTCAATAAAAAGAGGAATGCAACATCCATTTTTACTAAAAAAATAACTGTGAAGAAACAATATTCATGTTAAAAAACTAAAATACCCAAAAATGATCCCTTCTTAAATTCCTGATAATATCCGTCCATCCATTTCCAACCACTTGTCCCTCACGGGGTGGCGGGGGTGGTTATATAATAAAATATTTATTCAAAATAATTTTCTACAGAGTTGTTCAAAGAAATGGGAAATCCTCATTTTTTAATAATACAATTACAATAAACATAAGAACTTGTTTGTAAGGATATAAAGGTATTAAAACTTATGGTGTGATTTTATCACGGCATTAAAGCCACAGTAGGATATTATTGTGGTTCTGGACCTAAAAATGCCATAGGGTGTAAAATGGAATGGCAGGAAGGTTTATGATAAACACACTTAATTGAACATACACATATTGCTCAAATGTTCAAATCATACTACAAGAAATGTGGAGGGACATCCAATGTTTCAAGCAAATATTTAAACAAAACTCACAGTTGAGTGTAAACATCCAGTGTAAACAATAATGTTCACTTTAGTGTCTTTCAACTTATTTTCCGAGAAGCAGTGTCCTCCATAGTGGACATGTTATATCAGTTTGAAAAATTATATTATATATATATATATATATATATAGTATATAATATATATAGTTAATTTTTCTGATATATACCGGTATGTATATATATATATATATATATATATATATATATATATATATATATATATATATATATATATATACATATATATATAAATAAATGATAAATGGGTTGTACTTGTATAGCGCTTTTCTACCTTCAAGGTACTCAAAGCACTTTGACACTACTTCCATATATATGTATTAGGGGTGTGGGGAAAAATCGATTCGAATAAGAATCGCTATTCTCACGTTGTGCGATTCAGAAATCGATTCTCTTTTTTTTTTTAAATAGATTAAAAAAAATAAAAATGTTAATCAATCCAACAAACCAATACACAGCAATACCATAACAATGCAATCCAATTCCAAAACCAAACCTGACCCAGCAACACTCAGAACTGCAATAAACAGAGCAATTGAGAAGACACAAACACGACACAGAACAAACTAAAAGTAGTGAAACAAAAATGAATATTGTCAACAACAGTATCAATATTAGTTATAATTTCAGCATAGCAGTGCTTAAAAATCCCTCATTGACATTATCATTAGACATTTATAAAAATTAAAAAAAAAGAACAATAGTGTCACAGTGGCTTACACTTGCATCGCATCTCATAAGTTTGACAACACACTGTGTCCAATGTTTTCACAAAGATAAAATAAGTCATATTTTTGTTTCATTTAATAGTTAAAACAAATTTACATTATTGCAATCAGTTGATAAAACATTGTCCTTTTACAATTATAAAAGCCTTTTTTTTTTAAATCTACTACTCTGCTAGCATGTCAGCAGACTGGGGTAGATCCTGCTGAAATCCTATTTATTGAATGAATACAGAATCGTTATGAATCGGAAAAATATCGTTTTTGAATCGAGAATCGCGTTGAATCGAGAAAATGTTTTTAAAAAAAATCGATATATAATCGAATCGCGACGCCAAGAATCGATATTGAATCGAATCGTGGGACACCCATAGATTCGCACCCCTAATGTATATATATATATATATATATATATATATATACACACATACACGCTGTATCAGAAAAGTTAACTAACAATGAAACTTTTAATAATGTAAATACCTCACAAATTGATGTTTGGCTTAGCTGGTTTTAAATATATTTTCTTGGTGACGGTTTATAAGGTTTTGACTTGTCCAGGGTGTACGCTGCCTTCTGCCCAAGTGCAGCTGGATAGTCTGTTGACACTGTCACGCCGTAATTGTAAAGACTTTGAAACCACAATACCGCGGTATCTACAATGCCGTTATACCCCTAATTATTTGTATTATTAAAAAATATATATATATTCTATACCATTACTTTTGGAAAAATACATCTATTTTATGCTTCATTTTCTTTTATTCTATTGATTATTTTAGGTTTTCCTTAACGTATTCTATTTTCAGAACTTATTACTGCATTAATAACGATGACAAAAGCAGACGGACATGAAAGCAGTGCATAAGGTCATAAGGATGGAAGACTGCTGATGTATATATTTTTAAGTTAGACATCTTTTTGATGAAGCGATTTACTGATCATGTTAAATTGTTATGTTTTTAAAAAATAAAAAAAAATATTTCATTGTGATATTGTATTTATTGCTTTTATTACAACTATATTCTCAATGTCATGTTTTAATCACATTTTTAATGTATTATTTATACATACATTTTATCATATGTTTCATACTATAGTTTAGATGGCGTAAATTTTTGTTATTCTCCAGTGTGGACCCCCAAAACTGAAATGTTTTCTCAAGCCCTAAGTGCCATGTCATGTTTTGTTTTGTTCTTGAAAAATGTTTACTGTGTGTATGTGTTTGTATGTATGTGTTTTCTTCTTTTTTTTGTTTTTTTTGTGTAAAGCACTTTTTGTTTGCTACTTGCCTGTGTATGAAAAACGCTATATAAATACTTTGATTTAATATAAATATGTTTAAGTATGAAAATATTCTGTTACGTTTAGAGAATTACATGATTTTTATATAGTTTTCCCCCCATGTATTCTATTATATTGATATTTTTAACTTTTTCTTAACATATTCCATTTTCCAGAACTAAAAACTGCATAATTGTTACTAACGATGACAAAAACAGACAAATATGAAAGCAGCGCATAAGTAAGGTCATGTTTTTGTGTTAAATTGTGCTAAGTAAGTTGTGGACAATTGGTGCCAGCAAAACAACATTCCACCGAGCAGTGTTTGGTCCCCGGGGACCCCCGTCCATCTCAGCCTGGTGTTCCACACTCGGCCAGACCCCAAGACACAGAACCGTGACGTTCCCATGAACACGTAGGCCTCGCCCTGGGGGACACGCAAAGGCCAAGCAATGGCCCGGCACGGGAAAGTCCACTAAACTGGTGTGACCACATTCAACTGTGTCTGCTAACCGCACACACTCTGCTAGTGTGTTGGCAGTTTTTGTTTGCTGCCTTGCTTCCTGTACAATGCGACATTGTGTTGGCTGTGTGTGTATGCCACTGATCAAGCACGCCAAAACAGTTTGGAGCTGCAACAGAAAATCCTCCCACCTCCTCCCCCTGAATAGGAGAGGCTGTCAGTAGTGATAAATTGGGGGTAAGCTGCAGTGTGGCGGGCACCCATATGTCCAGCAAGAGGAAACAGCAGGTTGAGGCCACAGAGGGAAAGCAGCCTCTTCTCCCCCCACCATTTTTGTTTGTTCGCCAGCAGGAGTGTCAAAAAATATATATACGATGCCACAAATGTCCATGAAACTTTCAGGACGTGTGAGGTGAGGACAAACCTGAATAAACCACAAATGACGATGACTGTCTGCTGTTCTTTGGAGTCTACTGAAAAAACACTAGCCAAAGATCCTCTACAATAGGAGAGCTCTGCTGTTTTAAAGGACCTACTACTAAAACGCGAGTTAAAGATCCTCCATATTGATTGAGTAATACTTTTATTAGTAGATTGCACAGTTCAGTACATATTCCGTACAATTGACCACTAAATTGTAACACCCGAATACGTTTTTCAACTTGTTTAAGTCGGGGTCCATGTTAATCAATTCATGGTACAGATATATACTATCAACATAATACAGTCACCACACAAGTTAATCATCATAGTATGCACATTGAATTATTTACATTATTTACAATCCGGGGGGTGGGATGAGGAGCTTTGGTTGATATCAGAACTTCAGTCATCAACAATTGCATCAACAGAGAAATGTGGACATTGAAACAGTGTAGGTCTTATTTAGTAGGATATGTACAGCCAGCAGAGAACATAGTGAGTTCAGATAGCATTAGAACAAGTATATACATTAGAAGTACATTTGAGTTGTTTATAATCCGGGGAGATGGGATGTGAATGGAGGAGGGTATTAGTAAAGTGTTGAAGTTGCCTGGACGTGTTGTTTTAGAGCGGTTTTGAAGGAGGTTAGAGATGCACTTACTTTTATACATGTTGGGAGTGCATTCCACATTGATGTGGCATAGAAAGCGAATGAGTTAAGACCTTTGTTAGATCGGAATCTGGGTTTAACGAAGTTTGTGGAGCTCCCCCTGGTGTTGTGGTTATGGTGGTCATTTACGTTAAGGAAGTAGTTTGACATGTACTTCGGTATCAAGGAGGTGTAGCGGATTTTATAGACTAGGCTCAGTACAAGTTGTTTTACTCTGTCCTCCACCCTGAGCCAGCCCACTTTGGAGAAGTGGGTTGGATTGAGGTGTGATCTGGGGTGGAGGTCTAAAAGTAACCTGACTGGCTTATTCTGGGATGTTTGGAGTCTATATTTGAGGGTTTTGGAGGTGCTGGGGTACCAGGAGGTGCAAGCGTGATCGAAGAAGGGTTGAATGACATAGGATCTCTGCCGTTTTTGATCATCCATTGCAAAAATGCTAGTCAAAAATCTTATTTGATAGGAGTGTTCTGCTGTTTTAAGGACCTCTTATAAAAATGCAAGTCAAAGATCCTCTACACAACAAGAGGGTCTGCTTTTCTTTAAGATCAGCTGCAGAAATTGCTAATCAGAAATATTTTATGACAGCAGTGTTCTCCCGTTGTTAAAGATATACTGCAAAAACACAAGCCAAAGACCCTTTGTACAACAGAAGAGCACTGTTTTTTTTTTAGTCATTGTTTGTAAATCCATCCACCCATTTTCTACCGCTTATGATAGCCAAAAATATTTATATGACATCAGTGACTCTGCCGTTTTTCAGAATTTACTGCAAAAATACAAGCCAAAGATCCCCTACAATAGGAGAGCTCTGCTGTTTTAAAGGACATACAGCTAAAATGCAAGTCATAGATTCTCCATACAACATGGGAGCTCTGCTGTTTTTGATTATCCATTGATTTCAAATATGCTAGTCAAAAATCTTATTTGACAGGAGTGTTCTGACGGTTTTAAGGAGGAATTGCAAAAATACAAGTCAAAGATCCTCTACACCTGTGGTTCTCAAATGGGGGTACGCGTACCCCTGGGGGTACTTGAAGGTATGCCAAGGGGTACGTGAGATTTTTTTAAAATATTCTAAAAATAGCAACAATTTTAAAATCCTTCATAAATATATTTATTGAATAATACTTCAACAAAATATGAATGTAAGTTCACAAACTGTGAAAAGAAATGCAACAATGCAATATTCAGTGTTGACAGCTAGATTTTTTGTGGACATGTTCCATAAATATTGATGTTAAAGATTTCTGTTTTTGTGAAGAAATGTTTAGAATTAAGTTGATTAATCCAGATGGATGTCTATTACAATCCCCAAAGAGGGCATTTTAAGTTGATGATTACTTCTATGTGTAGAAATATTTACTTATAATTGAATCACTTGTTTATTTTTCAACAAGTTTTTAGTTATTTTCCAAATAGTTCAAGAAAGACCACCACAAATGAGCAATATTTTGCACTGTTATACAATTTAATAAATCAGAAACTGATGACATAGTGCTGTATTTTACTTCTTTATCTCTTTTTTTTCCAACCAAAAATGCCTTGCTCCGATTAGGGGGTACATAACTGAAAAAAGGTTGAGAACCACTGCTCTACACAACAAGAAGTTCTGCTGTTTTTAGTCAGATGCAAAAATCATAGTTAAAATATTTTATGAGAGTCGTGATCTGATGTGTTTAAGGAGCTATAGACAAAAGCTGGAGGGATTCTACTCCACCACAGATTCCCGGCGCATGTGGCAAGGCCTGCAACACATCACAGACTACAAGCAGGGGAGCAGGGGGGTCACAAACAGCCAACGCTCACTGCCAGATGACCTGAATGAGTTCTACGCCCGCTTTGAGGTCCTTAACACCAACCAACAGAGAGGGGTTCTGACCACGGAGCGCACGCAGGACCCACCGCTCACTGTGACAACAGCAGAGGTAGGTACAGTTCTGAGGAGAACAAACCCACGGAAGGCAGCCAACCCAGACAACATCCCTGGCCAGGCCCTCAGGGTGTGTTCATCAGAGCTGGCTGACGTACTTGCTGACATATACAACTTGTCACTAGCACAAGCTGTTGTGCCCACCTGCTTCAAGACCACGACCGTTGTGCCCCTGCCAAAGAAAAACACTGTGACCTGTCTGAATGACTATCGCCCTGTTGCACTCACCCCAATAGTGGTGAAGTGCTTTGAGAGGATAGTCATGTCACACATCAAGAAGACCATCCCAGACACACTGGACCCTCTACAGTTTGCCTACTGGCAGAACCGGTCCACTGAGGATGCAGTCAACACCGTGATCCACACCACCATCACCCAGTTAGAGGGCAAGGACACCTATGCCAGGCTATTATACATCGACTCCAGCTCTGCTTTTAACACGGTCATCCCACAAAATCTCACTGCTAAACTCCTCACTGTTGGTCTGACACCAACTCTCTGTGAATGGGTCCTGAACTTTCTCACAAACCGGCCCCAGTCAGTCAGAATCGGCAACCAGACATCAGGCACAAAAGGTTCTAAGCATAGGGACACCCCAAGGCTGCGTGCTGAGCCCCCTACTGTACCCCCTCTTCACACACAACTGTGTGGCCTCCCAGAACAACACCAGTATCATCAAGTTTGCAGATGATACTACAGTCGTCGGACTGATCACCGGGGGAGCTGAGGCAGCGTACAGAAGGGAGGTAGCGGAACTGGTGGCCTGGTGTCAGGATAATAATCTCTCCTTGAACACAGACAAGACCAAGGAGATGATTATTGACCCACGGAGAAGGAGTGCACAGTACACACCTCTGTACATAGGGGGGACAAAGGTGGACAGGGTGAAAACCCTTAAATTCCTCGGGACCCACATCAGCGAGGACCTCACCTGGGATCACAACACCCAACAAACAATAAAGAAAGCCCAGCAGTGACTGTACTTCCTAAGAAGGCTGAGAAAATTTGGTATGCCACCCAAAAATCTCAGCAACTTCTATAGAAGTACGGTTGAGAGTGTCCTTACCAGCTCAATCACGGTCTGGTATGGAAACTGCACTGCTAAGGACAGGAAGGCACTTCAGCGAGTGATTAAAACTGCTCAGTACATATCAGGACAAGCCTTCCACTCACTACAGGGCATGTACTCTACCAGGGCCACCAGGAGAGCACACAACATCAACAAGGACAGTACACACCCCCAGCACAGTCTCTTCAGCCTCCTACCATCAGGCAGACTATACAGGAGCCTGAAATCCAGGACTACGAGACTGACAAACAGTTTCTACCCACAGGCCATCAGGCTTGCGAATGCTAACTTGTGAATGCTAGCTTCCCCCCCGGTTTTAATTTTGTGTTTTTGAACAAAAAAAGACCGCCCCCGAATTGTGAACCATCACTGTAGACACTTTTCACCTTTGATCACTAAAGACACTTTAATGCTGCTGTGACCCAAGGTCACCCCATATTTATACTGTTGACTGTCAATCAGAATGTGCAATAATGCTATGTTACTTACTGTGCCTTGTATATACATTTTTATTTGTATTTTTTGCTGAGTACCTTGTGACTTGTTGAAGGGTGGACTAGCAAAGTAAGATTTTTATTGTACGGCAAACTGCCTCTTTAACTGTGCATATGACAATTAACAATCTTGAATCTACTGCACAAACACAAGCCAAAGACCCTCTATACAACAGGAGCGCTCTGCTGTTTCTAGTCATCTTCTGTAAATATGTCAGTCAAAAATATTTGTATGACATCAATGCTCTGCCGTTCTCAAGGACCTACTACAAACAGGCAAAGATCCCCTATACCAGTGGTTCTCAACCTTTTTTCAGTGATGTACCCCCTGTGAACCTTTTTTTAATTCAAGTACCCCCTAACCAGAGCAAAGCATTTTTGGTTGAAAAAAAAAGATAAAAAAGTAAAATACAGCACTATGTCATCAGTTTCTGATTCATTAAATTGTATAACAGCGCAAAATATTGCTCATTTGTAGTGGTCTTTCTTGAACTATTTGGAAAAAAAGTTATAGAAATAACTAAAAACTTGTTGAAAAATAAACAAGTGATTCAATTATAAATAAAGATTTCTACACATAGAAGTAATCATCAACTTAAAGTGCCCTCTTTGGGGATTGTAATAGAGATCCATCTGGATTCATGAACTTCATTCTAAACATTTCTTCACAAAAAAAGAAATCTTTAACATCAATATTTATGGAACATGTCCACAAAAATATCTACCTGTCAACACTGAATATTGCATTGTTTTTTCACAATTTATGAACTTACATTCATATTTTGTTGAAGTATTATTCTATAAATAAATTTATAAAGGATTTTTGAATTCTTGCTATTTTCAGAATATTTTAAAAATATTTCACGTACCCCTTGGCATACCTTCAAGTACCCCCAGGGGTACGCGTACCCCCATTTGAGAACCACTGCCCTATAGAACAGGAGAAAGCTGCTGATTTTAGTGATACAATGCAAGTCAAAAACATTTTATAAGACAGTAGTGTTCTGCTGTTTTTAAGGACCAACTATCAAAAAGTTACTCAAATATATTTTATATTAAAGCGGTGCTCTGCTGTTTTTAATAACCTACTGCTAACACACCACTCAAAGATCCTCTATACCAGTGGTCCCCAACGGCCAAGGTACCGGGCCGCAGAAGAATTTTTTATAATTTTTATTTTTTAATTTTTTTTTATTAAATCAAGATAAAAAACACAAGATACACATACAATTAGTGCACCAACCCAAAAAAACCCTCCCTTTTTCATGACAAAAAAAAAAAAAAAATAAATAAAGAATCAGCTGAGATACTAGTCAAAGATCTGGAGTTATCTGCAGTTTTTTGTTTTTTTTAACTTAGTCTACTGGCACAAAGCAAGTCAAAGATCTTCTACATGACAGGAACATTTTGCTGTAGTTCAAGACCTCCTGGAAAAAGCTTATCAAAGATCCTCTAATGTAATGTGGGGGCGGCATGGCGTAGTGGGTAGAGCGGCCGTGCCAGAAACCTGAGGGTTGCAGGTTCGCTTCCCACCTATTGACATCAAAGTCGCTGCCGTTGTGTCCTTGGGCAGGACACTTCACCCTTTTCCCCCGGTGCCGCTCACACTGGGGAATGAATGATGAATGAATGATTGGTGCTGTTCGGAGGGGCCGTAGGCGCAAACTGGCAGCCACGCTTCCGTCAGTCTACCACAGGGCAGCTGTGGCTACAGATGTAGCTTACCACCACCAGGTGTGAATGAATGATGGGTTCCCACTTCTCTGTGAGCGCTTTGAGTATCTAACAATAGAAAAGCGTGATATAAATCTAATCCATTATTATTATTATTATATTATTATAAAACATGAGTGCGCGTCTGTTTTTAGGACCCTTCTGCAGCATTAGAATTCAGTCGCGTCCTAGTTGTGAAGTTATTTGGCTCTCATTGCACCAGTTGAAGGTTTTCTTTCCGGATTAGTGTCAAAGTTCACATACTAATTAGCAGCCTTGTCAAGAAGAATGATATCTACTGTACTTTACATTATTGACCTTTTTGAGTGTAATTTATGAGCAACCTTTACTGTATTGTTGCCTTGCAGAGTGCATGTGAGCTGTGCGGGGTCAAAGGTGACTGGAAAGCCTCCCTGAGACGTCTGCACAATATGCACGTCCATCTCTGTGCCAGGAAATTCCCGCCTAATTAGTTTGCTCCAATTAAAGTCCGGCATTCCCAGGCTGCATTGTGCTGAGAACGCTACATAACACCAAAATGCCTTTCGAGTTAAAAAAAAAAAAGACTGGCCGCCAGAAAAGAAGGTTTGTGCGTTTAGAGGTTTGGCGCTGACACAAACACACAATCACACAAACAGAAAAGGTTTTTAGGAGTTGGCTCAAATGGAAATGGAGAAAAGCGTTTAATTGGTTGGCTGTGATGGGGTAAAGCCATTAGCAGGCAAGCAAAGCATGGATTGAAAATATTCCGAGAAAACTTCATCCTGTTTCTTGTATTAAGACAATGTGGGAGTCACCATAAAATGCTACTACAAACCCCGTATCCATACAAGTTGGGAAATTGTGTTAGATGTAAATATAAACGGAATACAATGATTTGAAAATCATTTTCAACCCATATTAAACTGAATGCACTACAAAGACAAGATATTTGATGTTAAAACTCACCTTTTCTTTTAACAACACTCAATAAACTTTCGGGAACTGAGGAAACTAATTGTTGAAGCTTTGAAAGTGGAATTATTTCCCATTCTTGTTTTATGGAGCGCTTCAGTCGTTCAACAGTCTCCGCTGTCATGTTTTATGCTTTATAATGCGCCACACAGGTCTGGACTGTAGGCGGGCCAGGAAAGTACCCGCACTCTTTTTTTTACGAAGCCAAACTGTTGTAACGCATGTGGCTTGGCATTGTCTTGCTGAAATAAGCAGGGGCGTCCATGAAAAAGACGGTGCTTAAATGGCAGCATATGTTGTTCCAAAACCTGTATGTACCTTTCAACATTAATGGTGCCTTCACAGATGTGTAAGTTACCCATGCCTTGGACACTAATGCACCCCCATACCATCACAGATGCTGGAAGGTTCGCTTCCCCTTTGGTTCAGTTGACACGATGTTGAATATTTCCAAAAACAATTTGAAATGTGGATTCGTCTGACAACAGAACACTTTTCCACTTAGCATCAGTCCATCTTAGGCCCGGAGAAGCCGGCGGCATTTCTGGATGTTGTTGATAAATGACTTTCGCTTTGCACAGTAGAGCTTTAACTTGCACTTACAGATGTAGCGACGAACTGTATTTAGTGACAGTGGTCTTCTGAAGTGTTCCTGAGCCCATGTGGTGATATCCTTTAGAGATTGATGTCGGTTTTTGATACAGAGCCATCTGAGGGATCGAATGTCACGGTCATTCAATGTTGGTTTCCGGCCATGCCGCTTACGTGGAGTGATTTCTCCAGATTTTCTGAACCTTTTGATGATACTATGGACCGTAGATGTTGAAATCCCTAAATTTCTTGCAATTGCACTTTGAGAAACATTGTTCTAAAACTGTTTGACTATTTGCTCACGCAGTTGTGGACAAAGGGGTGTACATCCTTTCTTGTGAAAGACTGAGCATTTTTTGGAAAGCTGTTTTTATACCCAATAATGGCACCCACCTGTTCCCAATAAGCCTGCACACCTGTGGGATGTTCCAAATAAGTGTTTGATGAGCATTCCTCAACCTTAACAGTATTTATTGTCACCTTTCCCAACTTCTTTGTTAAGTTAAAGTTAAAGTTAAAGTACTAATGATTGTCACACACACACACTAGGTGTGGTGAAATGTGTCCTCTGCATTTGACCCATCCCCTTGATCACCCCCTGGGAAGTGAGGGGAGCAGTGGGCAGCAGCCGTGCCGCGCCGGGGAATCATTTATGGTGATTTAACCCCCAGTTCCAGTCCTTGATGCTGAGTGCCAAGCAGGGAGGTAATGGGTCCCATTTTTTTTTGGTCTTTGGTATGACTCGTCCTTGGTTTGAACTCACAACCTACCGATCTCAGGGCGGACACTCTAACCACTAGGCCACAAAGTAGTTTGTTACGTGTTGCTTGCATCAAATTCTAAAGTTAAAGATTATTTGCCAAAAAAAAATATGTTTCAGTTTGAAAATCAAATATGTTGTCTTTGTAGCAAATTCAACTGAATATGAGTTGAAAATGATTTGCAAATCATTGTATTCCATTTATATTTACATGTAACACAAATTCCAAACCCAAATGGAAACGGGGATTGTAAAAAAAAAAAAAACCATAAACTTAATTTATTTCATTTCAAATCTAAATCAGACTTAATTTGAGTGGCAACAGAACAAGATGTAAAACTGTTTGCGAATTATTTAGATCACTTGAAGTAAGACTGTGGTTTTTGTTAGTAATCTGGCGGTGGCGGCGATGACCAAGAAGAACGTGGAGTTGGAATATAATTACAACACTTTATGTACATATTTATATACATATTTATATAATATTTGCATATTTATATAATATGCAACTACAAGCTCCATTCACAGACAGAGTCCCATTGCTTTTATGACCGGTCGAGCGAGTCAAAAGCCCAAAAAAAACTTCTTTTTTTTTTTTCTTTTGTGGCGGCCGTAATTCTTTCGTGGCGGGCCGCCACAAATAAATGAATCTGTGGGAAACCCTGGACACTATTTCCACATTCACACACTGATGTAGGGAGCTGTCATGCAAGGCGCTAACCAGGACCCATCAGGAGCAAGGGTGAAGTGTCTTGCTCAAGGACACAATGGACGTGACTAGGATGGTAGAAGCTGGGGATTGAACCAGGAACCCTCAGGTTGCTGGCACAGCCACTCTCCCAACTTCGCTACGCCGTCCCCACTTTATTTTACTATTATACAGAAGTTAATGAATTTTATACATGTCGGATCATTAAAAGGTTCTATAAAATATGCAGGTTTTAATAATGGTGTGAAGCTAAAACACATTAATTCCCTTTGAATTACTGATACCAGTAATTATAATTGTTATAAAATCCCCTGTAGAATGAATATATGTCCTGTAAAAAGTTACCCTCCTTTAAAACTTGTATGTTGTTTTTATATATTGATTATTTATGTGGGAGTGTGAGAAAAAACATGGCTGCTGTACCTGATGACAGGAGTGAAGAGGCTGTGAAGGCGACAGAAGAGGCGAACCCCCTGAGGGTAAAAAAGCATCACTAAAACGATTGCGGTGGTGTGAAATGTGAAAATGGCTCTCGTCCGGCGTTTCTTACCTTGGCGATGACGTCGTGCATGTCACTTTTCGGGTGGTAGGTTCCATCATCGAAGCGAAAACGATACAAGACGGGCTCAGCTTTAAACTGGTGTTTGTCTGTGACTACAATATGTGACAGAAATAAACATGTTATAGAGAAGGGCTGCACTGCAAATGTAATTAAAACAGCCTTTACACATTGAAAACACACCACAGCACATTTGCATTTCTTCTTTATTATTAACTTTCTATGGAATATTTTATACTTTGTTTTCAAATTTGGTAGATTACAGGAAGTCCAGCTATCAGTAATTGTGGCGGTATGGATAAAGGGTAGGATTAACTAAGATCACCTTCTTTCTATTCCTTTTCAGTTGTGTTGAATTGTGGAAGCGTAAACATGGGATGTACTTCAATGTAACTTGCGTTAAATTTAGCTTTTCAGTTGTATTATGCAAGTGCAACCATGTAAAGTAAGTACTTCTGTATAACTTGTATTTAAGTTATAGTGATTTTTTCCTACTCCTTTTCAGACATGATGATTTATGCAAGTGTACCCATGTTATGTAAATGGTAAATGGGTTGTACTTGTATAGCACTTTTCTACCTTTAAGGTACTCAAAGCGCTTTGACACTATTTCTACATTCACCCATTCACACACTGATGGCGGGAGCTGCCATGCAAGGCGCTAACCAAGACCCATTAGGAGCAAGGGTGAAGTGTCTTGCTCAAGGACACAACGGACGTGAATAGGATGGTAGAAGGTGGGGATTGAACCAGGAACCCTCAGGTTGCTGGCACGGCCACTCTCCCAACCGTGCCACGCCGTCCCCATGTACTTCAAAATAACTTGCTAAACTCGGCTTCTTCCTACTTTTTCCCCGAACATGTTGATTTGTGCAAGTGTGAACATGTGATGTTATTCAATATAACTTGAGTTAAACTCAGTTTATTCCTACTCCTTCTCAGACATACTGATTTTTGCAAATCAGTATGTCTTTTTGCAATGTGATGTACTTTGATAAGACTAGTTTAAAACTTGGCTTCTTCCTACTTTTTTTCCCCAGATACCGTATTTCCTTGAATTGCCGCCGGGGCGCTAATTAATTTAAAACCTCTTTTCACTCCTGCGCTTACCAAAGGCATGCGGTAAAAGTAAGCATGCGCTAATTATTTTAAAACTTATTTTCACTCCGGCACTTACCAAAGGCATGCAGTAAAAATTTGAGTGTGATGTAAGCTTGGACCTTATATCCTACCGAATAGCTCTTAATCTTCTTCCCTTTATGCGATGTCAAATTACCGGTATTGAAATCAACCTCCTCCATTTTGAAAATGATGACAGGGGAAGTGTCACTCGTGACGTCACGAGTTTGACCAGGCGGTAATACTAAGCATGCGCTAATTATTTTGCGAAGCGAGTTTGACCCGGCAGTAATTGAAGGTAGGCGCATACTATGTGCCCTGCGGCAATTCAAGGAAATACGGTATGCTGTATTGTCCAAGTATGAACATGTAATGTAACTTATTAAACTTGGTTTCTTCCAACTCCTTTTTTAGACATGCTGATTTGTGCAAGTGGAACCATGTTATGTACTGCAATGTAACTTTTGCTAAACTCAGCTTCTTCCTACCTTTGCCCCGAACATGTGGAATTGTGCAAGTGTAAACATGTGATGTACCTTAATATAACTTGTGTTGCACTCGGCTCCCTCCTACTTCTTTTCAAATATGTTGTATTTTCAAGTATAAATATGTAATTATTTCAATATAACTTAAGTTGAATTCAGTTTCTCCCAACTCCCTCTCGGACAAACGGATTATTGCAAATGTAAACATATGATGCACTTTGAAAGGCTGGTTTAAAACTTGGCTTCTTCCAACTTCTTTTCAGAGATGTATTGTGTAAGTAAAAACCTGTAATTAATATAACTTGAATTAAATCCAGCTTCTTCTTTTTTTTTTTGCTTCTGTTCCAACATGTTAAATTTTGCAAGTGAATTACTTGTAACTTGTGTCAAACTCGGCTTCTCCCAACTTTTTTTTTTAGACATGTTGAATTGTGCAACCATGTAATATACGTCAATATACTGTAACTCGTGATAAGCTCCGCTTCTTCCTACTCCTTCTCATACTGATTTTTGTAAATGTGAAAAGTTGACATACTTCAATGTAACTTGTGTTGAATTTAGTTCCTTCCTACTTTTTTCAGACATGTTGGATTGTCCAAGTGTAAAAATGTAATGTACTTCAATGTAACTTTTATTAAACATGGTTTCTTGAATTGGGCAAGCGCAACCATGTGATGTACTTCAATGTAACTTGTGGTAACCTCAGCTTCTTCCTACTGCTTTTTCGACATGGTGTATTGTGCAAGTGTAACCTTGTGATGTACTTCAATTTAAATTGTGTTAAAACTTGGCTTATTCCAACTTCTGTTCAGACATGTTGAATTGTGCAAGTGTAAACGTGTAATGCAAGGGTGTCAAACGAACAGGCTTTATCCGGCCCGCGTGATGAGTTTGCAAGGTATAAAAATTAGCTATTTTTTTTTAACGAAAGAAAATGCTGTTCTAAATGTGTCCACTGGATGCCATAATAGGAATTTGTTAGGCAAACAAATGGGGCCAAGCAAGAGGTACACAGTAAAAGGGTACCGTGGCTCCTCCTCCTCAACCCACATGAAACTTAAAACCTGCCGTTGTATGTCTTCTCCTTCGAAAACATCGTCATTTTGCACCCTCTTTGCCCAAAAATATCTCTGTCAAACGCGAGAAAAAGATGACTTAACCCTTTTGAATAGTTTTTACCGGCGTTTCTTGCGGTTTGTTGAGTTAGCTCTAAATTGATACGTGGACATGACAGAGGAGGCATTTGATACCTAGGAGAGTTTACATGTAGTGTTTTGTTCGATCCCAGAAACAATGTGACTTAAAAAGTTTAATCCTGGCTTTGGAGATACACTGAAACAAAGTCTAAGCTCATTATGTTTTGGAAACTGCACCAATTTCCTCAGAATTTTCAACAAATGTGAAGTGTTTTGTAAAGAGCAGTGGTTCTCAACCCTTTTCAGTGATGTACCTACTGTGAATATTTGTTTTAATTCAAGTACCCCCTAATCAGAGCACAGCATTTTTGGTTGAAAAAAAGGGATAAAGAAGTAAAATACAGCACTATGTCATCAGTTTCTGATTTATTAAATTGTATAACAGTGCAAAATATTGCTCATTTGTACTGGTCTTTGTTAAACTATTTGGAAAAAAAGATATAAAAATAACTAAAAACTTGTTAAAAAATAAATAAGTGATTCAATTATAAATAAAGATTGCTACACATAGAAGTAATCAACTTAAAGTGCCCTCTTTGGGGATTGTAATAGAGATCTATCTGGATTCATGAACTTAATTCTAAACATTTCTTCACAAAAAAAATAAATCTTTAACATCAATATTTATGGAACATGTCCACCAAAAAATCTAGCCATCAACACTGAATATTGCATTGTTGCATTTTATTTTCACAGTTTATGAACTTACATTCTTATTTTGTTGAAGTATTATTGGATAAATTTATTTATAAAGGATTTTTGAATTGTTGCTATTTTTAGAATATTTAAAAATAAAATCTCACGTACCCTTCGGCATACCTTCAAGTACACCCAGGGGTACGCGTACCCCATTCAAGAACCACTGGTCTACAGCATTATTTGTGATTTGTACATTTTCAGACTGTGCTTGTTCTATTTTTGGCCAAAGTAAAACAAAGAAAACAACCTGAAGTTGTCTTTATTTTTATGTTATCCTGCCATGATTTTACCACACCGGCCCAATTGGGAATAGATTTTCCCCTGAGGTAAAATGAGTAAGAGACCCCTGGTGTAATGCACTTTGATATAGCTTGTGTTTAGCTGTGCTTCCTTATACTGCTCCGATATGTTGAGTAATGCAAGTGTAAACATGACGTCAAGGTAACTTTTTTAGGAATACTGAAAATAAGCTAAACCATTACTGTACTACCTATATTAAAAAACATTGCATTGTTACCCGCATGTTTCTAGTCGTGCTGTGAGGAAGCAAATACTATAAGCACCGTGGATTACTGTCAGCCTTGCCACTGACAGTTTGTTTGTGTTTTAGTTTTTCCTCTGTGTGCGCTTAGTATTTCCTGTCCTTAGTTCCTGTCAGCACTCTTATTTTGGTTCAGCTTCCTGTTTGTCTCCCTGTGTGCTGTTTTCCCTCAGGTGCGGCTGATTGGCACCTGGCCACACCTGTTGTCAATCAGCCCGCTCCTACTTGAACCTGCTTTGTCTTGAGTCAGTTGCCACATGTCGCACTTGTCGTTGCTACCTGTCGTGATTTGTCGATGTCATCATTACAGCTACTACCTGTCGTGTTACTATTTGTCCTTGTCGTCGTAGCGGTAAGCTGTTCCTGTTAGCTATTTGTAGTTTGTTTTGTCTTAGCTTTTTGGTTTCGTGTTTTCTTGTTAGCCATTAGCTGTTTCCAGTTTTTCTGTTTCCTGTTTGATACCTGTTAGCTTCCACGCTAGGCCTTTTGTTTGTTATCCGCCCACGTGCGCGCTTTTGGTTTGAACTCTTTGTTTGGTTTTGTTCTAGTTTTTATATCAAAACCATGTTTTCTCACTCCATGCCTGCCTTCATCCCTGCATCTTGGGGTTCGTCACCAAATAACTCTGACAATTACCATGAATTGATTAACGTGGACCCCTACTTAAACAAGTTTAAAAACTTCTTCGGGTGTTACCATTTAGTGGTCAATCGTACGGAACATGTACTGTATTGTGCAATCTACTAATAAAAGTTTCAATCAATCAATCAATCAAGGATTGATTTAAGACGGCCAAGGTTTTGTGAGGGGGAAGGGAAAAAAGGCAGAAAAGCTTCATCAACTAAACTAGTTTGTTAAGCACACAGACACACATGGACAGACCAGAGGATATTAATCGGCAAGTTCCCTTACCTAACATGTCTGAAGGGAAGGTTTAAATGATGGACACCTGCTAAGACATAAAACAAGTGGAGGTTCTGCAGAGTGAGTGTTGCAGCATGCAGCGTGCTCGTTAGGTGAGGTTAGTTTAGCGAATGCCATGCTCTAGTAGAAAGTGAACTTATAGGGAACTAGTTAGAGTACCCACCGTGGTGGATGATGCCATTCTCCAGAAGCGCTTGACCCAGATGAACGCCTTCCTCCGGGTTGCCCGTCTCACCGATTTCCATCAGCCACGATACAAATTCACTGGCAACACCAATGAGAAAGGGGAAAAAATCAATCAGAAAGGCAACTAGCATATGTTTTAGATAGCTATAAAACAGACTATTAAACCACGAATAAGACACAAAGGCTTTGATATATTTGATGTACAGTATGTATTATATCTACATAACACTTACAGTATTGTGTTTTTTCTATGTTAGATGGCCAACAATCTTGGGGATTTATATGGCCATAAATGACAAATAAATACTGCATTTCTTCAAATAACCATAAAACAGACTATAAAAAACCATGAATAAAAGTATCTTCTTACATACTGTATTTTATTTCTACTTGTTTTTTGATCTTTTATTTATAGTCACGGACGCCAACTACCAGACACATGTTTTAAATAGCCATAAAAGTCTCTTTGACGCAACGCTACGAAAAACACTTCTAACTAAAAATGTATGGGGGAAGACGACCACAATGTATTACAGCAGGCATTCTGCAATTACTTCTGATGCTGTAGAGTGCATGCCATAAAATTAGCACGAACGTTGATCCATACACTAATTATGTTATTAAAAATAAATGTATAATTTTATTTCAATAATCAATATAATTAGTAGTAGTAAAGTTATGATTACTATTATTCAAATTCAGTTAAACAAATAAAGCCATTATAAGGATCAATAATAATGCACATAGTAATAAATAGGATTATATTATGATTCTTAGAAATATTTTTACTATTAATAATGCATGTTTACACTTGCAGTAATGATTATTATTAAAGGCAATGTTATTTTTTTATATATCTTTATTTATGCATTTCAAATATCTATCAAAATTAAACATATTGTCAAATCAAAATTTAAATACACAAATTTATGCTGTTTCAATTTAACTTATAATAGTTAATTGTCATTTTTAAAGATATTTGAAAAAATGTATGTATTGACAAATTTAAAAAAATAAATTTATTGTATATCACATTTAAATAACATTTATTATTAATTGTTATTGAAGTTATGTATAAAAATACACATACAAAAATGTAATATATTGTCAAATTACAGTATAAATACATAGATTATGCTAATTTATTAAAAAAATGACCTGGTAATACAGCTATGTATGAAAAATCACATATATTTATCAAAATGTAACACATTGACACACATTACATTTAAATATTTGCTATTGTTACTAAAGCTATGTGAAAAAATATACAAACCCCGTTTCCGTATGAGTTGGGAAATTGTGTTAGATGTAAATATAAACGGAATACAATGATTTGCAAATCATTTTCAACCCATATTAGGTTGAATGCACTACAAAGACAAGATATTTGATGTTCAAACTCATAAACTTTATTTTTTTTTTTTGCAAATAATAATTAACTTAGAATTTCATGGTTGCAAAACGTGCCAAAGTATTTGGAAAAAGACATGTTCACCACTGTGTTACATCACAGTGTAGCGCTTTAGTCGTTCAACAGTCCGGGGTCTCCGCTGTCGTATTTTACGCTTCATAATGCGCCACACATTTTCGATGGGAGACAGGTCTGGACTGCAGGCGGGCCAGGAAAGTACCCGCAATCTTTTTTTACGAAGCCACACTGTTGTAACACTTGTCTTGCTGAAATAAGCAGGGACGTCCATGATAACGTTGCTTGGATGACAACATATGTTGCTCAAAAACCTGTATGGACCTTTCAGCATTAATGGTGCCTTCACAGATGTGTAAGTTACCTATGCCTTGGGCACTAATACACCCCCATACCATCACAGTTGCTGGCTTTTGAACTTTGCGCCTATAACATCCCGAATGGTTATTTTCCTCTTTGTTCTGGAGGACACCACGTCCTCTGTTTCCAAATATAATTTGAAATGTGGACTCGTCAGACCACAGAACACCTTTCCACTTTGCATCAGTCCATCTTAGGTGAGCTCGGGTTTGGCTTTGCATAGTAGAGTTTTAACTTGCACGTACAGATGTAGCAACTAACTAGTGACTGACAGTGGTTGTATGAAGTGTTCCTGAGCCCATGTGGTGATATCATTTACACACTGATGTCGGTTTTTTATGCAGTACCGCCTGAGGGATCAAAAGTCTGCAATATCATCGCTTACGTGCAGTGATTTCTCCAGATTCTCAGAACTTTTTGATGATTTTACAGACCGTAGACGGTAAAAGCCCTAAATTCCTTGCAATAGCTCGTTGAGAAAAGTTGTTCTAAAACTGTGCGACAATTTGCTTACAAAGTGGTGACCCCCTCGCCCCATCCTTGTTTGTGAATTACTTAGCATTTCATGGAAGCTGTTTTCATACCCAATCATGGCACCCAACTGTTCCCAATTAGCCTGCACACCTGTGAGATGTTCCATATAAGTGTTTGATGAGAATTCCTTCACTTTATCAGTATTTATTGCCACCTTTCCCAACTTCTTTGTTATGTGTTGCTAACATCAAATTCTAAAGTTAATGATTATTTGCAAAAAAAAAAATGTTTATCAGTTTGAACATCAAATATGTTGTCTTTGTAGCATATTCCACTATGGGTTAAAAATGATTCGCAAATCATTGTATTCCATTTATATTTACATCTAACACAATTTCCCAACTCATATGGAAATGGGGTTTGTATATTAATATCAAAATGTAACATTGACAAATTTAAATATAAAAAAATAAATAAAAAATGATTTTAAATTGAGATATATATACACGCACACACACATATATTTTTTTATTATCGTCTTTCGGCAGATTACGTCTGACATCCCATGAAGACACATGTTGAATCCATGTCCAAAAGTGAAGACGCATGTTTTAGATAAGATCTGCTTACTGGCCATATTTTCCATCAGAAGTGTTCCTGTGGTTTATTTACAGTTAGGGCCCACATAGGACTGAGAAAGGAGCTTACAGGCTGTGTGTGTTTTGTCTGCTTTCAACAACATTTATTCAACACGCACAAAGCAACAGCATCAGCTATGGAGGGATTTAAATTGGTCCTTGTGAAACTGTCAATTGAAAACACATGTTTCTCCTGTTTAATTCCCAACTGGGAAGAGGAAATAAACTAAGTGGAAAAACAACAAACAAAGCGTCTAATCCTCAGGCGGCCCAAATGAGCGAAAATGTCTAAATTGTCCATCACTTAGTGACTGGCCTGAGAGACGGTGGCCTATCTGATGACATTCTTGACGTTTGGTCTGCCCACATGAGCCAAACAAACACTGGAATTCAGAGCTTTTCAGACTAAAACCTCCAAACGTTGCACACTTGTCAAGGAAAATGTGGCCAGGGAAAAACCCAAGTCCGCATTAATGTCACTATGTCAACTTGGGCGTCACAAACAGTGGTCAAACTGTTTTGTTTTGTCTCAATAATTTATAAACTTATGCAAAACTTATTTGAGTTTTGAGTTCAATTTTCCATAAATTTCCTCATTTTTTAATCGGTGGATGAAAAAATTGATTGACAGTTTATTAAGTGATAATGGAAAAAATTAGGACAGAAAAAAAGTTTGGTTAAACACAGACTAAAGTTTATGGGGAAAAGTAGCAAAAAAATACAAAACTATTCATTAAAAATTAACAGCAATTACAGCAGTACCTCGGTTTTCATTTGTCCCAGTTTTATGCGAAAGTTTACATCATATGTCATCATGTTTTTGTATACTGTAGGGCAGTGGTTCTCAAACTTTTCTCACCAAGTACCATCTCAGTAAAAACCTTGCTCTCCAAGTACCTCAATAATGACCAACATTAAAATACACTAGCTTAGTAGGCCTAATTATTCATTGGAAACAATGCATATTTTTTTTTAACAAGGATATTTATTATTTTTACAAACCGTTGGAACAGTAACACTGTTTTTGAATACAGGAAAATAAAACACTGTACTTTAATCAAGTGATTATTTGGCGTACCACTATATGGAGCTTGACAATCACTGATGTAAGGATATAACTGGGATACAATTTCATATGGTTTGTATTACAGTTTCAAATTGTAATTATCGGAAAACTGAGAAAAACATGGTAATACTGATAATTTCCTGAATTAGCAACTAGCCTGCTAATCTCTCGCTAGCCTGAAGGCTAACATCAATCAATCAATCAATGTTCATTTATATAGCCCTAAATCACAAGTGTCTCAAAGGGCTGCACAAACCACAACGACATCTTAGGTACAGAGCCCACAAAAGGGCAAGGAAAAACTCACACCAGTTGGACGTAAGTGACAGTGACAATGATAACTACGAGAAACCTTGGAGAGGACCGCATATGTGGGCAACCCCCCACCCCCCCAGGGGAGACCGAAAGCAATGGATGTCGAGTGGGTCCAACATGATATTGTGAAAGTCCAGTCCATAGTGGATCCTACATAACAGTGAGAGTCCAGTCCAAAGTGGATCCAATATAGTAGCGAGAGTCGATGATTACAAGGCATCTTTACAACTTTAAATACTATAAAACCATTACAAATTAAGAGAATATAAACATATTCAAAACTTCAAATAATAAAACATTATTTGAGTTTTTTTCTGCCAATGAAAGTATATATGTGTGTGTTGCTTATATATTAATTTTAAATAAAACTTGGTTAAAAGACTTTAGTGTGTGTCTCAGTACTTTTTGAGCAAAACCTTTACAAATTAAGAGAATATAAACATATTCAACACTTCAAATAATAAAACATTATTTGAGGTTTTTTCTGCCAATGAAAGTATGTGTGTGTTGCTTATATATAAATTTTAAATAAAACTTGGTTAAAAGACTTTAGTGTATGTCTCGGTACTTTTTGAGCACCTTCAAGGATACTGTAATAATAATGATAACCATCACATGAAATTTCAACATCGTTACATGCCTAATACCCTGTCTCGGTTTTTGTACGAGTAAACACTCGTTAGTGGCTCTGTGTCGGTCCAATCCAAGTCAACGAGAGCCTTAGAGTTTGTGTTTCCAGAGTGTCAGTGAACGCACCACAAGCCTAGTCAAACTCTCAAAGGTAACGGCGCTTCCTCCTTGCCACATTTTGCAGTCAAGAGTGCTAAATAACAGGTAAAATTGTGGTTCATTTGCCATGTTATCCATCATGCATTGATTTTAGCGTGTAATAGTATGATCATTCTATGTATAAAATGTTTGCCGTTAACATTATTGGGTGCCTGGAATGAATTCAATAGCCTTACACCATTTTTCATTGGAAAATGTGTTTGTACTTTTCAGTTTTCACTGAATTAATAAGAAAGGCCGTGGTAGGTACAGCAGTGCTATAAGAATAAATACAATAATTAACAATTAAAAAATTAAATGAGTAGAGAGATTAAAAATGAATTGAACTTTTTTAATAGGAATGACAAGCGGTAGAAAATGGATGGATTAATACTAGCTAATTAGCTTAGTTTCTAGCACACAGCTTCATGGGGAGACGTCCAAGCAGTGGTGTGCCGTCAGGGCCAGCAAGGCCTTCTCTGATGGCCTAAAATACCCAGAAATCATGATCATAATTAAAGATTAAAGTATTTTGTTATTTACTTTCCCTAAATATCCAAACGTATTCATATTTTCTTTATGTTTTTAGTTAAGAGTTTTATCCATCAGAATTCAGCTATCCTATGTTGCCATGCTGGAGCAAATCTGCTCGGGGCCTTCAGAATCAACAATGCAGGCGTCTGTGCACATTAAGTAAACGGACACATACAGGTGATAGACAATTATGATAGCCAATCAGATCACGTCTTGTTGTCAGTAAGGCCTACTAGAAAGTCTTACGTTGAACATGACATTTACGCATCCTGTGATTGACTACTCACTGGGACCGTTAGCGGATGAATTTGAGAACACAAATGGTTGATAGACAGTTGCGATAGCCAATCAGATCACGAGTTGTTGACAGTAGCCTATGTAGGTAGCCTGATGTTAACGAGACTGTGATTGGATACTCAATTGTCATTCCTGCTAAACAGGAAGTGTTGACCAACAAAAAAGGACAACAAACCGTTGATTAGGTGCAAGGCCATTTCCGAAAAGGATACTTAAAGAGAAACTAAATCTTGTGAGACGATGTCGGTGATGAAATGGGGAAATGCCCGCCAATTCCACTCGAATCCACCGACAATGAGGGGCCATACAGCGTCGAATGGGTGCTACAAATTGTGAGTTCAAATATTTTATCTCTTCATTTTTTTCACATTTGTTTTGTTTTTTGCAATTTGAATTTTGACAGTACCACATAAAATGTTTTAATTGCTGATGCGGGTTTATTGATTTTTAAATGTGCCAGAAAAGAACCTGTTTTGTACAATGGTCAGTGGTGCGGAAATGTGTTTCTGTATATTATTTCTCCTGCAATGGTCATGTGGTGATATCAATGATGGTATTTTTAGAGGTAATCATTGAAGGCCTAGGTGGGAAACGCACAGCCCGCCACTGCGTCCAGATCATTCATGTATATAAACTGTATATGTTTACCACACACAGGTGGAATAATGACTGCTTGAACTTCGATGAGACATCCAGGTGTTGGCCCTTTGTGCTCTACTCTTTCATTCTGTAACTTTTCTGTCACATGTTTAATACTTTAAGTCTTTTTTGCTGACAGATCCATTCCTCCTCCAGCCTGCCAGCAATGTATGCTCAGACCTAAAAGGACAACGTTCCCAAAACCACCGCACAGTGTAAACTCGCCCACAGCTATGTCCGACTTTGCAGCGGGCTTTTAAAAATAACAGAGGCGGAATCGGAGTCGTCACAACGTGCACGTGAAATGTTTTGGTTTTGGTTTTGACACATAGCCACTTTAAATATCATCAAACCGCAAACACTGGTGGAAGTGTTACTTCAAAATTGTTCTAAATCACCACTTTCATAAAAGGGAAAAGCTCTATGTGTGTATATGTGCATATATATATATATATATATATATATATATATACACACATATACATGTATTAGTATATATACAGTATACTGTACTATATACATTTACATATATATTAGGGGTGTGGGAAAAAATCGATTCGAATACGCATCGAATCGAATTTGTTGTGCGATTCAGAATCAATTCTCATTTTTAAAAAATCGATTTTTTTTTTTTATCAATCCAACAAACCACTACACAGTAATACCATAACAATGCAATCCAATTCCAAAACCAAACCTGACCCAGCAACACTCAGAACTGCAATAAACAGAGCAATTGAGAGGAGACACAAACACGACACAGAACAAACCAAAAGTAGTTAAACAAAAATGAATATTATCAACAACAGTATCAATATTAGTTATAATTTCAGCATAGTAGAGATTAAAAATCCCTCATTGAAATTATCATTAGACATTTATAAAAAATAAAAAAAAGAACAATAGTGTGTCACAGTGGCTTACACTTGCATCGCATCTCATAAGTTTGACAACACACTGTGTCCAATGTTTTCACAAAGATAAAATAAGTCATATTTTTGGTTCGTTTAATAGTTGAAACAAATTTACATCATTGCAATCAGTTGATAAAACATTGTCCTTTATAATTATAAAAACTTTTTTTTTTTAATCTACTACTCTGCTTGCATGTCAGCAGACTGGGGTAGATCCTGCTGAAATCCTATGTATTGAATGAATACTGAATCGTTTTGAATCCGAAAAATATCGATTTGAATCGAGAATCGAATCGAAAAAAATCGATATATTATCAACTCATGACCCCAATAATCGATATTGAATCGAATCATGGGAAACCCAAAAATTCACAGCCCTAATATATATATATATATATATATATATATATACATACACATACATGTATATATATCTATATACTAGAGATGCGCAGATGGGCAATTATATCATCCACAACCGCATCACTAAAGTCGTCATCCACCCGAACCAACATTTTATCAGAACCGCAACAATCGCCACCCGCCCGTTGTTATATATCCGGAGTCGGCGACCTTTACCACTAAAAGAGCTAGTTTGACCCGTGTCACAAAGTAAAGAAAGCAATGGGAGCCGCTAAAGTTCTCACGAATATACAATGGTGATCATTCAGATAACGGGAATAAGGGCGTGCCGTGAAGCCATTGCCTTTGACACCTTCAACAACATGTACAAACCGTTTGCCAGTCCAGCAACATGCTGTATGCAGCTTACGCAAACACACGTACAAGATTGAAGGGCATACTGGGTGATACAGAGTACACTAATGGTTGAGATATAAACAATTTTAAAACTCTTACTAATACACGCCACACTGTGAAGCCAAACCAAACAAGAATGACAAACACATTTCGGGAGAGCATCCTCACAGTCACACAACATAAACGCAACACAACAAATGCCCAGAATCCTTTGCATCCATGACAAAACCTGAATATACTTTACACCCCGCGCCTCCAACCCCGCCCACCTTACCGACGCACGGGGGGGGTAAGGTGGGCTAGTGGGGTGTATAATATTAGTAAGAGTGTTAACACAACCATTAGTGTACTCTGTATCACCCAGTGTGCCTTGCAATCGTGTGCGTGTGTCAGGACTTGGAAGGAAATTGTACATGTTGTAGAAGGCATCAAAGGCAAAGGCTTCATAGCACCCCCTAATACTGGCAGACATACTTGAGAATGTTTACGTCAACTAATGTCTTCTTCGCTTTGTAACACGGGCCCAAAATGGCTCTTTGAACGGTAAAAGTTACCGATATCTGAACCATGTATATCATATATTTCCAAATGGTTCAACCGCTACCCACCCGAATCTATTTAAAATCTATTTTTTCGTCACGTCACCCGCCCGACCCGCGGTTTATCCGCAGACTCCGCGGATGAGACCGCAAACCGCGCATCTCTACTATATATATATATATGTCTTGATTGGATTATCCAGAGAATAGTGCTCGATACCGTGGTAGAAAAAAAAAAAAAAAAAAAAAAAAAAATCTCCTGATGATTGAGGGAACCCCTCATGAAACAGATCTGTAGAGATAAAGTAGTCTTGTGATTTTTTTCCCACACCTACATATATATATATATATATATATGCATACACACACACATACGTATATATACACATACATACATATATATATACATACATACATATACATATACAAATATATGTAAATACATATATATATACACATATATATATACATATATACACATATATACACATATATATATATATACACACATACGTATATATACACATACATACATATACATATATATATATACATACATATATACATACTGTATATATGTACATACATATATATACACATATACATACATATATATACACATATATATATACACACACATATATATATACATATATACACACACATATATATACACATATATACACACACATATATATACACGTGTATATACACACACATATATATACACGTGTATATACACACACATATATAAACATATATATATATACACATATACATATATATACATACATATATATACATACATATATACATGTGTATATATATGTATATGTGTATATATACATATTTGTATATATGTATATATATATATATATATATATATATATATATGTGTATATATATGTGTATATATTTATATGTCTATATATATGTGTATATATATGTGTATATATGTATATATATGTACATATATATATGTATATATATATATGTATATGTATGTATTTGTATATATATGTATATATATATATGTATGTATATACATATATATACACATATATATACACATGTGTGTATATATATGTGTATATATATATATATATGTATATATATATGTGTATATATTTATATGTCTATATATATGTGTATATATATATGTGTATGTATATGTATATATATATGTATATATATATATATATATATATATGTGTGTATTTGTATATATATATATATACATACATACACACACAAATACATATATACATATATATATATATACATACACACATACTAGAGATGTCCGATAATATCGGCCGGCCAATATTATCGGCCGATAAATACTTTAACATGTGATATCGGAAATTATCGGTATCGGCAGATAAGCGTTTCCTCACTGTTTACAGATTGTCTGTTTGGTTTTGTTGTACTTTTATGTGCAATGACAATACAGTCCAGTCCAGTCCGAGCAGAGAGGAGATGCACATCCACTCTCTGTGCAAAGTGTTTCTGTCTTTGTTTACAGAGTGAGATTAATGTCCATGTTTCATCATTGTCACACTTCAAATAAAAATAAACCTACCGTTTATGTTATGGCCACTCAACAGCTTTGGTTTGTTTGTGAATATCACAAGACTTCAGTCTTTTGATCAAACTTGATACTCAAAGAAAGAACGAACTAAACAAATACAAATACAACTAAACTAAGAACAAACAGAAGAAAATGAATTTACAGTTATCATATTTTGCATTTTTTAACTCTCTTTTTATGTCTCCCACCACGTAATTCCTCTCTCCTACAGCGTCCATTGTAATGAATATTTCAAATGAGGCAATTATGTCATCTACCATCTTTTATGACAGCCAATAGTTAATGTCCTTACAGAGGAGCTGGCAACACGGGAGACCAGAAGAGGACAGAATTGTAGAAGACATAGAAATTGAGAACACAGATACAGAGGAAGAGACAGAAGAGCCAGCAGAGAAAACTGTGAAGATGATTTTCATTTCTAATTTCTGGTTAATTTAGACTATCATTCGGAAGCCACAGTGCAGGGAGAGCTGCTGGAAGTGAGAACATCAGTCCTAAAGTATAAATCGACATTAAACCAGACCAAATCCGTGTTAAAAAAACATGTTTTTTCTCTTGTCATTTTCTGAAATCTGGCAGTTATGGCTAACACTAGCTGTAGCACAACGTTACACTAGCTTTAGCTTTAACACAAGCACTAGCCTTAGCTCTATCACTAACACCAGCTCTAGCATTAGCTATACCACTAACACCAGCTCTAGCATTAGCTATACCACTAACACCAGCTCTAGCATTAGCTATAGCACTAACACCAGGTCTAGCATTAGCTATAGCACTAACACTAGCTCTAGCATTAGCTCTAGCACTAACACTAGCTCTAGCACTAACAACAGCTCTAGCGCTAACCAAACGTTTTACACTAGCTCTAGCTCTCGCATAAGCACTAGCTCTATCACTAAAACTAGCTCTGGCACTAGCTCTAGCATTAACACAAAGCTTTACACTAGTTTTAGCTCTCGCACTAGCATTAGCTCTATCACTAACACTAGCTCTAGCATTAGCTTTAGCACTAGCTCTAGCATTAGCGCTATCACTAACACCAGCTCTAGCATTATCTCTAGCACTAACAATAGCTCAAGCACTAACACCAGCTCTAGCGCTAACCCAACGTTTTACACTAGCTCTATCTCTCGCACAAGCACTAGCTCTGTCACTAAAACTAGCTCTGGCATTAGCTCTAGCATTAACACAAAACTTTACACTAGCTTTAGCTCTCGCACAAGCACTAGCATTAGCTCTATCACTAACACTAGCATTAGCTCTATCACTAACACTTGCTCTAGCATTAGCGCTATAACTAACACCAGGTCTAGAATTAGCTATAGCACTAACACTAGCTCTAGCACTAACACCTGCTCTAGCGCTAACCCAAACTTTTTACACCAACTTTATCTTTACCACAAGCACGAACATTAGCTATATCACTAACACTAGCTCTAGCATTAGCTCTGTCACTAACACAAGCTGTAGCATTAGCTCTATCACTAACAATAGCACTAATGCTAGCTCTAGCACTAACACTATCTCTAGCGCTAACCCAACATTTTACACCAGCTCTAGCACAAGCACTAGCTCTATCACTAAAACTAGCTCTGGCACTAACACTAGCTCTAGCGTTAACACAAAGCTTTACACTAGCTTTAGCTCTCGCACAAGCACTAACTCTACCACTAACACAAGCTCTAGCATTAGCTCTATCACAAACAATAGCAGTAACATTAGCTCTATGACTAACAATAGCTCCAGCATTAGCTCTATAACTAACACTAGCCCTAACATTAGCTCTATCACTAACACAAGCTCTAGCAATGGCTCTAGCACAACATTTTACACTAACTCTACCAAAAGCACTAGCGTTAGCTCTATCTCCAGCATTAGCTCTAGCACTAACACTAGCTCTCGAATTTTACCATGAATTGATTAACGTGGACCCCGACTTAAACAAGTTGAAAAACATTCGCGTGTTACCATTTAGTGGTCAATTGTACGGAATATGTACTGAACTGTGCAATCTACTAATAAAAGTTTAAATCAATCAATCCATCAATCAATCAACACCAGCTCTAGCACTAACCCAAGTTTTACACTAGCTATAGCTCTCGCACAAGCACTATCACTAAAACTAGTTCAGGCACTAACATTAGCTCGAGCGTTAACACAAAGCTTTACACTAGCTATAGCTCTCGCACAAGCACTATCACTAAAACTAGTTCAGGCACTAACATTAGCTCGAGCGTTAACACAAAGCTTTACACTAGCTATAGCTCTCGCACAAGCACTAGCATTAGCTTTATCACGAACACTAGCTCTAGCATTAGCTCTACCACTAATACAAGCACTAGCATTAGCTCTATCACGAACACTAGCTCTAGCTCTATCACTATCACTACCACAAGCTCTAGCATTAGCTCTAGCACAACACATTACACTAGCTCTACCACAAGCACTAGCATTAGCTCTATCACTAGCACTAGCTCTAGCATTAGCTATAGCACAACATTTTGCAATAACTCTAGCACACACACTAGCTATAGCATTTGCAATAACATCAGCTCTAGCATTAACCATCTCTAGCGCAGATCTGGGCAAATTAAGGCCCGGGGGCCACATGTGGCCCGTTGAACTTTTCAATCCGGCCCGCCGGACATTCCCAAATATATTTTTTTAGATCTTTAAGATGGAAACTGTAGGTGCCATTATGATGAACAGTCATGTTTTCTAATAACCGTAAGTCTTGAACTATACAAAGTATTTCAGTTGTTAGAATCTGTGCTTTTGCTTGATATACTAGTTACTATGGTCATCTAATCAGTTACTATGGTCGTCTAATCAGTTACTATGGTCATCTAATCAGTTACTATGGTCATCTAATTAGTTACTATGGTCATATAAATAGTTACTATGGTAATGTAAGTCACAGCAGCTCAGTCGAGGCACCAAGCAGTGTGGGTGGGGAGCGTTTCCACAGAGTGTTTCCAGAACCGCCAGCTTAAAATGTGGGTGTCAGGGACAGACGCGGAAGGAGATTTTTACAACAAAGTTAAAGCTTAGTGATGTATCAGATAGTAGGTGTTTTGATTTTTTACCCTTCAGGTTCATATTTTGTTGTGTTTGTTACATTTTTTTATTGATTGTAAAATATGTGGATGGAGAGGGAGTGTGACGTTCATATGTTGTCAATATTCAGTGTTTTATCCTTCATAGTTAATAATATATAGTAAATCCCACATTCTTTATTTTCATGTACATTCTGGGTGTCTCATTCAGTAAAAAAATTTGAATATCAATTCCGTTTTTATGTCATAACGTTTGTAGCACTCAACCAGATTGAGAGGTTTTTTATTAGTGTTCCTAAAAATATACCGGCCCCCAGACACATTTTTTTCTCTAAATTTGTCTCTCCGGTCAAAATAATTGGCCAGGCCTGCTCTAGCGCAATAATTTACACTAGCTCTAGCTCTCGCACTAGCATTAACGCTACTCCTAACATTAGCTCTCGCAGTAGCCGAGAGCTAATGTTCGCAGCCGAGTGTGAAGCGACCGAGATGAGAATCAGGACCTCCAAGTCCGAGTCCTTGGTTCTCGTCCGGAAAAGGGTGGAGTGCCATCTCCGGGTTGGGGAGGAGACCCTGCCCCAAGTGGAGGAGTTTGAGGAACCTCGGAGTCTTGTTCACGAGTGAGGGAAGAGTGGACCGTGAGATCGACAGGCGGATCGGTGCGGCGTCTTCAGTAATGCGGATGCTGTATCGATCCGTTGTGGTGAAGAAGGAGCTGAGCCGGAAGGCAAAGCTCTCAATTTACCAGTCGATCTACGTTCCCATCCTCACCTATGGTCATGAGCTTTGGGTCATGACCGAAAGGACAAGCTCACGGGTACAAGCGGCTGAAATGAGTTTCCTGCCATCTGGGAGGAGCTCAAAGTAAAGCTGCTGCTCCTCCACATCGAGAGGAGCCAGATGAGGTGGTTCGGGCATCTGGTAAAGATGCCACCCGAGGGAGGTGTTTAGGGTATGTCTGACCGGTAGGAGGCCAGTGGGAAGACCCAGGACACGTTGGGAAGACTATGTCTCCCGGCTGGCCTGGGAACACCTCGGGATCCCCCGGGAAAAGCTGAACGAAGTGGCTGGGGAGAGGGAAGTCTGGGCTTCCCTGCTTAGGCTGCTGCCCCAGCGACCCGACTTTGTATAAGCGGAAGAAGATGGATGGCTGGATGGTAGCCGAGAGGATCATTGGCTCGCAGAGCCGCCTGTAATCGCTATCCAGTTTAGAGGAAGATTGAGGCGTTGCCATAGGATACAGAAGTGCAGCTGCAGTTTCCTATAAATGATCATTCATTGGTGTACACATTGTACAATTGAACATGTTATTAACATGCATAAGGCAAATTATAGGGATAAAATAATTGAAAATGAGAATTTTTATTATTAATATTAAAATCATGAAAGAGCCTCTGCTGTAATAAGCACAAGTAGTCGTCTAGTTTTTGGATGTCTTTGGGAAATGTGTCTTTGTGCAGTATGCCATTTATTTAATGATAGAACGACAAGTGTAAGTAGTGAGAAATCGTCAAAGCAGGTCTTTGCTATCGGCAGTGATGAATCCAACACGTCAGTGCTGGAGGGACGCAGGCGAGCCATTTTGGCATATAATGCTGTAATTTATCACAAGCATTCATTGCTCAATATGTCTCCTGACAGCACATCCATAACCCTTAAATAAGATTGATAGACAAGCGGACTGATAATACAGTGGGGCAAAAAAGTATTTAGTCAGCCACCAATTGTGCAAGTTCTCCCACTTAAAACGATGACAGAGGTCTGTAATTTTCATCATTTTTCACATTCTGTGAGAGACAGAATGTGAAAAAATCACATTGCAGGAATTTAAAAGAATTTATTTGTAAATTATAGTGGAAAATAAGTATTTGGTCAACCATTCACAGCTTTCACTGATGGAAGGAGGTTTTGGCTCAAAATCTCACGATACATGGCCCCATTCATTCTTTCCTTAACACGGATCAATCGTCCTGTCCCCTTAGCAGAAAAACAGTCCCAAAGCATGATGTTTCCACCCCCATGCTTCACAGTAGGTATGGTGTTCTTGGGATGCAACTCAGAATTCTTCTTCCTCCAAACACGACGAGTTGAGTTTATACCAAAATGGATACATGGATGATACAGCAGAGGATTGGGTGTATGTCATGTGGTCAGATGAAACCAAAATAGAACTTTTTGGTATAAACTCAACTCGTCGTGTTTGGAGGAAGAAGAATACTGAGTTGCATCCCAAGAACACCACACCTACTGTAAAGCATGGGGGTGGAAACATCATGCTTTGGGGCTGTTTTTCTGCTAAGGGAACAGGACGATTGATCCGTGTTAAGGAAAGAATGAATGGGGCCATGTATCGTGGGATTTTGAGCCAAAACCTCCTTCCATCAGTGAGAGCTTTGAATGGTTGACCAAATACTTATTTTCCACCATAATTTACAAATAAATTCTGAAAAATTCCTACAATGTGAATTCCTGGATTTTTTTTCCACATTCTGTCTCTCACAGTTGAAGTGTACCTACGATGAAAATTACAGACCTCTGTCATCATTTTAAGTGGGAGAACTTGTACAATCTGTGGCTGACTAAATACTTTTTTGCCCCACTGTATATGACAACACGTTGCGGGTGATGTAATTATTCGTCACCATGATGGCTCAGGATGCTTACCTTCCCAGGAAGCACTTTGGGAACGTGGTGAGTTTGCGTTTGCGGTCCTTAATGAGATGTCCCTTACTCATGAGCTGGTAAAGCTTCTCCCCCTTCTCGGACACCATCAGCCAAGTGTCCTGCTCCATGCCCAGCGTCAGACCTGCTCACAAATACACGATATGTAACAACAAAAATTATTCGTCTTCTCCTTTCTTTTTCTTGCGGAACATACTTTTCCTACGCTCCCTCTCCTTCATGATGGCCTCCAGCCACTCCTGTTTGTCCTCAGGCGTCTTGGCCATGCAGACGAACCACTTGTTCTTGGCCGTGT
>NC_084625.1:22807480-22812480 GCF_033978795.1 Nerophis ophidion | reverse complement strand
CTACACAACACTGGCCTGGAAGGAGCAGTTCAGAACATTCAGAGTCTGAATATTTTACCCCCTAAAAATATATATTTTTAAAACCATAGTTATTTAATGCAAAAATTTGTTCCCACCCTCATGCCCCTCTATTTGCGATCTTCTTGAGAAACTGTGCACATCAATGCAGTTTCTATGCAGTCAAAGCTCAAACAAAATCTTGTTGACATGTATGACTTAAGTGTTTTTATGACAATGACGATAAATGAATTGATTGATTCAATTGATTAATTGAAATTTGTTCTGTAAAGAATAATACGATTCCATCTTATTTGAGCCAATAAGCTAAAAAAGTTTAAAAAAAAAAAATACAATCAAATTAATAGAAAAAATATTAAATTAGGAAATACAAATAAAATAAGTGTAAAAGTAAAGAAAATCAGTTAAGGAAATAGAATAAAAAAGATGGACTAATGCGACATTATTCTTCTTGAAGGGGAACTGCACTTTTTTGGTAGGAATGTTGCCTTTGGTTTACAATCATTATGAGAGACATTCTCGCATATAAAAATCATCTTGTTCTCGGTAGCTAGCAATGCAGCTAATGGGAGCATTTTCATTGATTGATTGAAACTTTTATTAGTAGATTGCACAGTACAGTACATATTCCGTACATCCATCCATCCATTTTCTACCGCTTATTCCCTTTGAGGCCGCGGGGGGCGCTGGTGCCTATCTCAGCTACAATCGGGTGGAACGCGGGGTACACCCTAAACAAGTCGCCACCTCATCGCAGGGCCAAATATTCTGTACAATTGACCACCAAATGGTAACACCCGAATACGTTTTTCAACTTGTTTAAGGCGGGGTCCACGTTAATAAATTCATAGCAATCAATTTTACCTTTAAATCACTTTAAAAATGTATTCAAAAACAATCGCCAATACTTCATTTACTTTCGGCAACCTGTATAGTAACCAAACTGTAGCGACATTGTATTTGTAAGCAACACTGACAAACTCTTTTTCTAGCGTAGTAACACATCGCCGTAAAAGCTAACTACGGCGAGAGATAATCCAGCTTCTATGATAGCACAAAACCTGCTTGAGTTAGTAATGCACAATGCTGTGATAGGACACCAATTTTTATTGACTGAAAAACATGAACAATCATATTACTGTATCTGTAAAGTATTAGCCCACATTTCATGTTTTGTTTGTACAAAGCTAGCCAGACAGTGTATGTACTTTAGTTGTACTAATATGCATCTTCCAAGCGTTTATCTTATTTAAAATCCTGAAAAAAAAAAAATACATGTCTTCTTGTCTCTCATCATGATTGTGAATAATAGGCAAAACAATACAATTAATCAATAAAAATGTAATATATTAAACTGGACTGCATTTTTTTGTAATTTTGCCTATCAGTTACAATTGTTACGAAAGACATGATGACAAACTGATTTTTTTTAAATGCATTTTAACTTGTAAATAAAGTCCATTTAGAGCGTAGAGGAGCCAATGGGAGGCCCTCTATGTCACCCATAAAACCCAATAAATGACCATTCAAAAAGCGGCAACAATACTCCATTTACATTTTGTGACTTGAATATTAACCAAATATTAGTGATATAGTTATTAAAAGCGCTAACGCAGCCAAAGTATTTATAGCAGCGCCGGATCACAAGCTTGTGTACAATTTCCACATGATCGACCAGCAAGGTGTTTCCTCGCTTCCTTGCTCCCGTCGAAGTTTAATGTAGATCATAAATTATCCATCTCACCTGGATAGAAGTAGTCGGATAACGTATTCCAACAAGTTGGGACACTTTGACAGACATTTAGGACCCGGAACTGGCGAGAACGGCACAAAAAGATGCTTTTTCAGCACTCACCCCACCACCGTGTTTCTTTGGGAGGATTATGAGATAGTTTTTCATCTAAATGGGAATATATGAACATCCCAGCAGTCCCCATACAAATGAGAGCAGACATTGTACAGTAAGTGATGTTTTATCATGCTTGTTGGCTTTCATAAAGTCTGCAGTGAGTAATAATCGGTGAAGTTTAAAAAAAAAAAAGGAAACGTGATTTTTTTTTTTATTAATATGCCGCGTATGCTTAAAATCATCAAAATACGTAACTATTAAATGTTACTATAAATGTGCCCGTTATTACATTACATTTATACTTACATCATGTATATAAAACCCTAATGGAGGTGTTTGGATGTGTTTTTTTAAGGGCTTTATAGCAGACTTTTGATTGCACTTATTTAATATTTCGAATGCATTAAAAAAAATTAAATAAACACCCGTCGTCATATCTTTCATATTGATCGTAAACAATAGGCAAAATTCCCCAAAAAGTGCAGTTCCCCTTGAAGATTAGATTTGGAAACATGAGTTCAGAACATTCAGATAATAATATTTGACCAAAATATACATATATGTACGTATATATTCTTCAATTTTTGCTACAGGTGTTTCTTATTTACAATTTTTTAGTCACAAAAGAAGATATTTGAATTACTAAACTAAAATTGTATACAATAAAAACATCTGTAAAAATAAAATACAATCTAATTAATACAATTCTAAAAAATTACGAATAGGGCATACAAATAAAATAACGATAAAAAGTCAAAAAAATCTATAAAAAATAGGATTAAAAAAATAAAGATAAGTCAACATTATTTTGTTTAACACAAAAGGAGCTCGTAACATTCATAGTGTAATATTTGACCGAAAAAGTATTTTATTCAGTGTATGGCCTGGAAGAACACACAAATTCCCCCGACTAAATTCATTTAAGAATTAAAAGGTCATTTTATAATTTTCACCCTGAGGAGCAAATTGAGGATTTAAGTGTACTCCCAAGTGCATTTTTAGGAGATAGAGTTCTTGCATTGGATGTCATCATATTATTTCCATGCCACTTCCTCACTAAAACGGAGTGAAGGAGTGCATTGTGGTTCAATCCCATGTTCTGTGTGTTGTATGCACAAAGTTTGGAGGAAAGCACCTGTTTTTTTTCTTGCAGTAGACAAGGAGCTTGTCAAACAGGAAGAAAATCCTCTCTTGCACGTTCCCGGCGGAAATCTTCAGCAGGACGCCCTGCATGAGCATCTCGGTGCACGAGTCTGTGATATTGGAGCCCTGATAAAAGAGAGCGGGAGGACTATTACCAAAAAGGGTTGAGAAGCTCGGGAGGTTTTTGTCCAAATTGAATATTCACACATGGAACAGGAGATTAGAACAGCCTAGCCTTTCCGCTTGGATCTCTAGGGGGTGTGAAGAAACAGCGGCCGCTTCCTCTGAGCAGACTGCAGCGGGACTTTAAAAAATGTGTGGCGGTTAATGGCGACCATAGAATAACATCCTGTAGGGTCCCACTATGGCGAATGTCTTTTCTTTCACCTTGCCTGCTCCTCGGGAGTTTATGTCCCATCTTTGATGGGTTCCTCACAGCTAAAAATAACTCTTCCTCATCGCTACTTCTGTATGGTTTTAACCACTTCCTCTCCACTTCATTTACCTTTTTGAATTCCAATACTCTTTCAAGGTCTTTTTAGCATGCACGGCCCTGAACAGATGTTCATCTCATTAGCAGGCTGTGGATGTGTGAGCGGAAAGGCCAACGCTCCTTGAACGTCACACCGGCCCTCAAATTAGCATCTGCATGTTCTTCCATATTTCAGCCCTCAAGGAATTTCACATTTGAACAGAAACACATGCAACACACATCACTATTAGGTAGTGGTAGCACTCTGAGCCAATCAGCTCTTAAAATCAGTCCATCCATCCATCCATCCATTTTCAACCGCCATTCTCTCTCAGGGTTGCAGGGGGGGCTGGAGCCTCAGCTCATAAATACTTGAAGTAATATTTTAAAAGACAAAAAAAAGAAAAAATTAAGACAATGCATGTCATTCTCATTGTACACAAAATACTGCATCTGGGTAACAGTTAAGGAAAGAAAAACAGTAAAACATTTGTTATAATAAACAATAGTTTAAAAGTAATTTAAAACTAATAAATATTACACTCGTATATGATATCACCATCATAAATCAATGGTATATTTTCTAAACATTGTTGAAGGGAGAATGTTTTAAAATAATAATATGAATTATGTACTAAACGGAAAAATTATACATTAAATATATATATATATATATATATATATATATATATATATATATATATATAAATAAAAAAATGTATGTGTGTAATATACACACAGATATTTAATTATAAAAATAAAATATAGATTTTTAAAGATTATTACAAAGATATAAGTCCCAAAAACCATGAGAAAAAGTAGATCGTAAAAAATCTGAACTAGTTACTCAAGTAAAACGTTTTTTTTTAAGAGATTGAATAAAAACTGAATATTTACTGTAAATAAAATAATTATACTGCAAGATTATTTATAATGCAAATATAATACAAACATTTTTTTCTGATGTATGATAACTTTCTTTTTTTGAATAAAAGTTTGTAAAGAGAAAAATGTATTTAAAACAGTTTATAATTGAACACGTTTTTAAATCAAATATGAATTAAATAAAGAAATATATATTATAGTCATATACACTGTTACACAATAGTTGAATCTTTGGGCATCACACATTTCCATTCGATTTGATTAATGGGGGTAACAATTCGATTCAGAATTGATTCTCAATTCAAAATCAATACATTTTTTATTAACAATGGGTGCCAGTTCTATGATTAGCTACATTCCTCCACAAAATACATAACAGCTCTGATAAATGTATATATTACTTAAAAGAAACCTGGTTTTCTTTAGTAAAATTCTACCCAAACATTTAATAAAGTCAACAAGAGAAGTATCCATCACTTATCTTTTCTAGCATATATGGGCATCTACATCAACAATATGATCAGCCTGAGTGGCTGGACAGGACAGATTGAATAAAATCAAAAATAACAATACAAAAATATATGATTATTATTATCATTTCTATGAAATAATGTTTGATTTTTTTGGAATCAA
>NC_084625.1:22802480-22804980 GCF_033978795.1 Nerophis ophidion | reverse complement strand
TGCAATCAGTTGATAAAACAGTTTCTTTTACAATTATAAAAGCTTTTTTTACAAAAATCTACTACTCTGCTAGCATGTCAGCAGACTGGGGTAGATCCTGCTGAAATCCTATGTATTGAATGAATACAGAATCGTTTTGAATCGGAAAAATATCGTTTTTGAATAGAGAATCGAATCGAATTTTTAAAAAAAATCGATATATTATCAAATTGTGACCCCAAGAATCGATATTGAATCGAATCATGGGACACCCAAAGATTCGCAGCCTTAATAAATATGTAACATTTTTCGTTTAACTTTTTCTTGACAAAATATGTAGTGTATAATCATAAATGCATGTCAATATTTAGACATACAAATGGGTACAATTAGATTTTTTTTGGTTTGGTATTTCCGCCAATTAAAAACCCAAATTAAAATTGTGCCACAGAAGACCATGTGTACTACCCTCTTTTTTGTAATTGTTTTGTATTATGTTATTTATTGATATAAACATATATATATATATATATATATATATATATATTTTTTTTTTTTTTTTTTTAATTTATTCACATTTTCATTAGTCATTTCATGTATTCATTATGATGTTTTTTACAGTTCTGGATTTTGATGAGATTTTTATTATCTTTTTTTTTTTTTTTTTGCATCCTGAACAAAACTTCTTGCAGCATTTACTTAACAAAATTTAAAAGAAAAGAGTCAACCTAATAAAAGCCCCAGTTTAGGACAGGTTGCTTTGAATTCTGCCTGTGCTTTTATAAATGTACCTTCTACTGATTTTAGTCTGAAACAAGCACTTATGTATAGGGCTTACCTTTTAGCAGATAATATACTGTAGATCATATTTATATGAACAAGTCAATGACAGCGTGAGCCTCCACCATTGGTCCACTGACCTTATTAGAGGAAGAAAGCTGATCTTGAGGCACAAGAAGAAGAGCAGCGTCCACCTGATGCTGATTGGATCAGGTCGCCGTAAAAAGCACGACGGATTCAAACCGCAGTCTCACCCAGACGGAGAGCATTTTTACATTGTGAATAGGAGTCATTGTTCCCGACAGAAAACAAGAACGCCTCGAAGGCTGCACCATCACCACTTGTTGCTCATTCGGTGGCAAAAGGCTAAGTGGATTTAAATAAGTCATGGTGTTCAGCTTTGGCGGGGATCAACTGCAAATTTAAAAAAGAAGAAGTAAAATCTCACCTCCCAGCCCTCGATGTGGGACTGCCATTCTTCCAAGACCTCCAACTTTTCCATTTGTCTTTTCGCTTCATTGATGCTGGAGCACACGGCCTTCATCACCTGCAGGGACTCCTGCATCAGGGCGTGGTCGTTGTGCTTCTTAGGGGTCCTCTTCAGCAGCTCCTGGACACACACAAATATTAGACACAAAAATGATTGCATGAGAACACATAAAACAAGGCTGAGTTTGCTCTACTTTCAGTATCATCAAAAACAACAAATAGGACCTTGTTTTAGCGTGAAAACTACCTGTTTGTGTTGTAGAAGTAAGAACTAATAATTTGGTGTAGATCCAGATAATTTTGCTTAATTTGCAAAAAGGTGCATTGCTGCAAGTGCTTCTGAGCATGTTTAGTTGTGTAAAACGTTGCATAAATGACATGTGTAGTGGTTAATTATAATATCCAGTAGAAGTAGTAGCTGCCTTGTGCACTGTCATTTTTGTGTTCACGCCGGGATTGTAGCTAGTGTCCGGCTTGGTTTTAATTCAAGATCACCGGAATGCATGAAAAATTTGCCTACCTAACAGAAAACTTTGATGTTAAGTAGGGGGCCCACAAAACATGATACTGAAGAATGCAAGGGGCCACTTTCAGATATTTTGCGTAAATACAGACTAATATATTCTATGTTATCTGATCGAAACATTGAACGCCCCTCGTGTACATATACACAAATTATGACAATAAGACATTTAATATGGCTTTTTCCGTAATTTCCAGACTATAACTTGCTACTTTTTTCCCCACACTTTGAACAATGCTGCGGATAATTTATGGAACTTTTTGGATTGATAGCTTCACATGCTGCCTATAAATGTAGCCTAGAAAAATCAGACCAATGAAATTGCCAAATGGGCCCCGGTGAACCATGGAAATTGTTCACATTAGTAACAATGTGAACAATTTCACCCTGCAGATTTGGTCACATTTTCAGTAGACCCATAATGAATTCATAAAAGAACCAAACTTCATGAAAGTTTTTTGTGACCAACAAGCATGTGCTCCAATCACTTTGTCACAAAAAAATAAGAGTTGTAGAAACTGTACAATCAGATTAAACTTTATGGACTCACCCTCAACTTGGAAAATATTGCGCCGAAATGTACAAAATGCAGCCCCAAAGCAGAAGATGATCAACCCGGCCTTAGAAAAAAGGAAATACTCGCAGCACTGTATGGAAATCCACCACCAATAATGGGCGACTTCAGTGGTTTCAGTTCATAGGACGAGGAGAAGGACAAAAGCATGCTAA
>NC_084625.1:22742480-22797480 GCF_033978795.1 Nerophis ophidion | reverse complement strand
TTTGTGAAAGAATGGTGTAAAGCACGTCTCCACTGGACTCTACAGCAGTGGAAACGCCTTCTCTGGAGTGATGAATCACGCTTTTCCATCTGGCTATCTAATGAACGAGTCTGGGTTTGGAGGTTGCCAGGAGAACGGTACATTTCGGACTGCATTGTGCCAAGTGTGAATTTTGGTGGAGGAGGAATTATGGCGTGGGGTTGTTTTTCAAGAGTTGGGCTTGGCCCCTTAGTTCCAGTGAAAGGAACGTTGAATGCTTCTTGTGGGAACATTTTTGGAGCGGGCCCCTTCCTACTTCCAACATGACTGTGGACCAGTGCACAAAGCAAGGTCAATAAAAACATGGAGGACAGAGTCTGGTGTGGATTAACTTGACTGGCCTGCACATAGTCCTGACCTGAACCCAATAGGGCACCTTTGGGATGAATTAGAACGGAGACTGAGAGCCAGGCCAGCCCATCAGTGTGTGACCTCACCAAGAGGCTTTTGGAAGAATGGTCAAAAATTCCTATAAACAGTCCGCAACCTTGTGAACAGCCTTCCCAGAAGAGTAGAAGCTGTAATGATTACAAAAAATGGCCCGATATCATATTGAACCCTATGAGTAAAGAATGGGATGGCACTTCTTGTTTATATGTAAGTCAAGGCAGGTGGCCATATACTTTTGGCAATATAGTGTTTATATACATATACACATAATCTTATCATTATCAAATATTTTTTCCTTTTTTATTTTTGAAACAGGAAAGGGTATTTATCAAAATGTACCAAACTATGGGGAAAATTTACGATAAATATATCTTTTATTAACATAATTTTTAGCAGCATACTCTCTAAATGTGCTGAACTTCTGTTTCCATGCCAGTTTTTGTATTTTTTCCTGAATAATGCTGTCCAGCGTAGTTAGCGAGGTTGCAGCAAAGCATTGGACTCACTCCATTTTGCCTTATTTATTACACCACAATTACATACTAATTTTAGTCTTTATGTCTTAAAAAGAAATGATGGATGTTGTGCACCACAAACACACACACACACCCATTTGTGCAAAGCCAGCGAACAGGCATGCGGCCATCTTTGTTCTTCCAGCAACATACATGATGCTCCCCGTGTGGAAGCCACCACAGGGGAAGAGGAAGTCAACCCCCGCACATCAGCTGTCTGGCTCACTCATACGCACACTGGGACAGGATTTGACACTGTCCAGCCTGCCATGTGTGGGTGACTTTGTTTGTTTAACTATAAAGGGTATGTTTATGTTCAAGCTTTTTATGTCAGAGTACTTTTAATGCCACTTTGGACTACAAAATACACACAAATGTCACATTAAAGCCCCGTTTAACATCACATGCATCCTTTTAAAATGCATAATTTTCCACATTTGAAAGTTCAAGTTGACTGTGAAAGAGGCTGTTTGCAACTTGCTTAAAGTTACATTTTCAAAACATAGCAGTCATGATGATGTTACCATAGAACAGTGGTTCTCAACCTTTTTTCAGTGATGTACCCCCTGTGAACATTTTCTTAATTCAAGTACCCCCTAATCAGAGCACAGCATTTTTGGTTGAAAAAAAGAGATATAAAGTAAAATACAGCACTATGTCATCAGTTTCTGATTTATTAAATTGTATAACAGTGCAAAATATTGCTCATTTGTAGTGGTCTTTCTTGAACTATTTAGAAAAAAAGATATATAAATAACTAAAACCTTGTTGAAAAATAAACAAGTGATTCAATTATAAATAAAGATTTCTACACATAGAAATAATCATCAACTTAAAGTGCCCTCTTTGGGGATTGTAATAGAGATCCATCTGGATTCATGAACTTCATTCTAAACATTTCTTCACAAAAAAAGAAATCTTTAACATCAATATTTATGGAACATGTCTACAAAACAATCTGTCAACACTGAATATTGAATTGTTGTATTTTTATTTTTTTTTACAGTTTATGAACTTACATTCATATTTTGTTGAAGTATTATTCAATAAATATATTTATAAAGGATCTTTTATGCGTGTGGATGTGTGTTGTGTACAAGCGCAGTTTAGGTCAGTACATGCTGAAAGCCGGAAGAGTGCGGGGTATAATGTTGACAAGACTGTGGAAAGTTAGAGCCCTCTACGTGTAAATGTTGCAAACAGCCCGATTAAGAGGTCCAAAATCTTTTGACAAATACCGCGAATAAAGACATTTATGAGAGTAATTATTTTTCTCAATATACCCTCATGCGTTTGTGCTCCAGAGAGGTTAAAGGTCGGCATCACAACAAAAACTCAAGCTGGTGTAATATCTGATTGTCTACAAAACAGTTTTTTAGTTTCTCAGTTGAAATATTTTGGTGGACGGTGCCCCGAGGTCAAAGTTCACTTGTCTCTTATTATTATTTCCTAAAAAGAGATCAAAGGTCAGGGACACGGCAACATATAAATTAGGAAAATCTTTATACGACCACAGCGGATTAGTGGTAGTTAGTGTTGACTTTAGCTCAAAGTTCACAATAAACGAGATCAAAACTGTGTCACATGTCGAATTAAAGACCTCAATGATGGCTTTCCAGTTCTACAATGACTTTTGTCAATGTTAAAATGAAATGTCCAGAAAAACATGTTTTTGCCCTCTTGACAAGTCAAAGCTTCAAGGTAAATATATGTTAAAATAAATGAGGTCTGTCAAAATGTACATTAATCCATCCATCCATCCATCCATCCATTTTCTTCCGCTTATCTGAGGTCGGGTCGCGGGGGCAGCAGCCTAAGCAGGGAAGCCCAGACTTCCCCCTCCCCAGCCACTTCGTCTAGCTCTTCTCGGGGGATCCCGAGGCGTTCCCAGGCCAGCCGGGCGACATAGTCTTCCCAACGTGTCCTGGGTCTTACCCGTGGCCTCCTACCGGTTGGACGTGCCCTAAACACCTCCCTCGGGAGGCGTTCGGGTGGCATCCTGACCAGATGCCCGAACCACCTCATCTGGCTCCTCTCGATGTGGAGGAGCTCCGGCTTTACTTTGAGTTCCTCCCGGTTGACAGAGCTTCTCACCCTATCTCTAAGGGAGAGCCCTGCCACCCGGCGGAGGAAACTCATTTCGGCCGCTTGTACCCGTGATCTTATCCTTTCGGTCATGACCCAAAGCTCATGACCATAGGTGAGGATGGGAACATAGATCGACCGGTAAATTGAGAGCTTTGCCTTCCGGCTCATTCCTTCTTCACCACAATGGATTGGTACAACGTCCGCATTACTGAAGACGCCGCACTGATACGTACGTTAATCCATCATCATTATTATATATATTCATGTATTTTTTTAATCTCTCTGCCTATGCAAAATGAAACATGATTTATAAAGATTAAAATTTCATAATTAATCTCAATCATTCATATGAAAAATGTTAATTTGTGACAGCTCTAATAAAAAAATATACATTTTGGTTGTATCTAATTTCTCATTAAGAGTGGATGGAGGCTGCTTTTATGTGAACATGTGTAAGTAAGACAAAGGTTTTTTAAGTTAGGGTTTTCGCTCACCAACAAGCACGTGCGGACGCTGTGGATCTTGTTGAGCTCCAGCAGCAACCTCTGAGCCTTCTCGTGATTGCCGCAGTACTCGTCGTAAATCTGGAAACGACTCCTCTGCAAACAACAGAGGGTTAGTAGTTTTTTGTTTTTTTGTTTTTTTAACCAGAGTTTAGACACACTTTTCCATTTCTCCATTACCCTCCAAACTTTTGGCAGGGAGAGCAATACAAAAGATCTACTTGAACACTACAATGTGGCAACGAAGCATTTAAGGGTCGTGTACTCCGCTATTGTGCTACATTACTAGGATTGTTGTGATTGGCCCAACAGTGCTGCATCTTCATCCTGTTTTCTAGGAATGATTGCAGGAATAATGCAGGCTGTCAAAATGCACCCCGGGGGCCATTTGCGGCCTACAGCTTGGTTTTTATTGGCCCGCGGCACATTCTAAAATTACATTTAAACAAGATGACTACAAAAAAAGACAAAAGGCTGAAGATATTACTAATGTGCAGTAATAACAATATACTTTGTGAGCAATGGCATATAACTGAGATTCAGGCTGTAGAAGTGTAAACTGTCTGAATACTCTTGAATAAACTGAATCAATGCTGACTCGTAAACGGTACCAAATTTCAGTACTACTGTGTGTTCATGTGTTAAATAATGTTAATTTCTTAAACAATACAATCGCCCTTTTTTATTGAACACAATGACTGTGTTGTTCAGTTTTTTACACATTTAAGTCTCATTTGAAAGTGTTATATAGTGAATTTGTGTGCAGTTGCAATTCCAAGACGTGTATGGGCTATTGTGTGTTGCTTTAGTCAGGAGTCTATTTGATTAAGCCGAATCTAGTCTTCTGTTGCACCCTATAAAGTGTTTATACTGTAAGTATTGTAGTGACTCCTTCCATCACCACCAAGGACTGTTTTCACTGCTGGACTCTGGAAAGAGTTTCCGCAGCCTCTGTAGCAGAGCCTTCAGGTTCAGTAACACAGCTACTTCCCTCAGGCCATAAGACTCTTGAACGCATCATAATCATCATCATCATCCCCTCAACTCTCGCCCAAAAACGGATTAAATGGCTAGTATATAAAGACAATATAATATTCATCCATAAACGTGGATGGGTACGCAAAGGTGCAATATATCAGTCTGTACAGTAAATCTATTTATATCTGCACATTATAGCTCTTTTATCCTGCACTACAACGAGCTAATGCAACAAAATGTTGTTCTTACCTTTACTGTAAAGTTCAAATTTCAATGACAATTAAGGAAGTCTAACTCTAAGTCTATTTCACACCAACTAATTGTAAAGTGAATCTTAGTTGTACTTTTCATTACCAAATTTGGAGTTTTTGAAATTGCCATGTAACATTGCTAATGCTAATCGGTAGCACGTCTATGGTAAATTGAATGTAAATTAGCATCATGCTTTACTTTACATTCACATGTTTCTATACGGAAAATTGCAACATTACCATGAATTGATTAACGTGGACCCCGACCTAAACAAGTTGAAAAACTTATTCGGGTGTTACCATTTAGTGATCAATTGTACGGAATATGTACTGTACTGTGCTATCCACTAATAAAAGTATCAATCAATCAATCAAAAAAGTAGAGGCAGTTTGGCTGAGTCTACTCTAAGTGCTGCTTGAGTGCTAGTTTACCAGTCAAGTGTTTCGACCGGCAGAGTCTGGAACCACACAAGCAACATAAAAGGTATAGAAATATGGCGCCCTTTGATTTTACGTGACTCAATACCCGGTAGTAACAACAAATAATGGTTGGTGTCTATAAATCCCTAGTGCTGACCACATTGTGGATATTGGAGGCATTTTTAATCAAGAGTGTCTAAAATTGAGGCCCAGAAGCCTTTAGTGGCACACTGTTATTTTTTACTGGTTACATTCCTAAAAGTACTCTAATCAATCTATTTTTACAAAAAAAAAAAAATGCAAAAAGGCAAGAACAAGTTGAACTGAATTAATAATAATATTAATAATAATAATAATATACTTTGTCGCCTATAAACGTAGAGAAACATGTCTAAAAATATCAAAATGGCATCCTCATCCTTTGATTTATCAGTATGTGACCGTGGTTGGAAAAAGTTTGATCACCCTTCATCTAATGGATTCCACATGAAGGGAGAGGTCAGTGCAAAACTTTTGATTTGATTCCCCTTTGAGTCTTCAGCCAGATCAAATTGTTTGTTCCGGGAATCTTTACGGCAGGGAGTAATCAACACAGAACACAAATACAAGCCTTGATCACTGGTGATAAGTCATTTGCGTGTTCAATGAGTGGATATCATATCACAGCACAAAGAACTAAAATAATGAAGCCAGAAAATAAGGTTGTTTCTAACTCACAAAGTGCAAAAAGCAGCGGCCGATCTCGTGGTGAGCGTGCGGGTCGGGCTGGAGACGCTCTTCCACCATGGACAGGAAGTCTCTGTGCACCGCCAAGATGTCCTCAATGTTGGAGAACAACACCTGAGAGAGCAGAGTGTTAAAAAAAAAAACAATTGGAGATTTCACAGCCTTTTTTTGCGATTGTTGCAGTCAAAAATGCCTTAATTTTCAGAAAGTTTTTTTTTTTTTCCCACATCACATTGAATCAACTTGGGATTTTAGCAATATGCTAATAATGTCTTGAGTGTTCCTTGTAATTTAACCTAAAAAACGCACAGGATGTCAACAAAAAATTTAAAATATATACTGTATTGATGTTTTACTTGTTTTATACCACAGACTTAAAAGTAGACACAGGATGGCAGTTAAAGCACATACTTAGATCTCATTGTGAAATGAATGTACTAACTTAAACAACTCAAACTAATAATAGTAATAGTTAATGGTAATTATATTAAGAAACCCCACTATAGGCTTCCTTGTTGTCTGCGCTGTTGGCCACAAGACATGTAAGTGTTTATCTTAAGCATTCATTTTAGTTCCAACATATTTATCCTCCTACGTTAAGAGCATTTGTTAACTGTTAAGAGTGACCTATAGCATTAATTTTTGTTGGTGAATGATAGACGATGATCATCACACATCAACATATCTCACATGTTAATACTCCCTCTTTGCTAGGTCAACATTGTACATGAGAATCTGTTGTTAAATTGCCTAACCCTCTCTAAATAAAGGTTAAATACATATATAAATACATGTAAACTAGAATGTATACAGTATACCAGTGCTTCTTAACCATAGGGCAGGGGCCCATTGAGAGCCCACTAAAGGGCTGCCGACAAACGTCTGTTTCTCAGCTTTGGTCCTTACAGACCACAGTGGTACTCAGTTGTAATGCACTTTTCCACCACTTGTGGCAGTAATGACAATATCAAACAAACTGAAGAAGCCTGGAGCTAAAGTCATAGAGAAGTTTCTTAAGCGCAAAAAATATTACTAAGGTGGTGAAGATGTATTTTCATTTGCACTTTCATTTTATTGACAGTTTTATTAGGAAACTTATATATTATTAATTTAGTTTATCTATTAATATTAGCACAACAAATGTATTTTTTGTCAGTTATTTGTGTGTGCCGTTTAATGCAGTATATGTAGTTCGAACTTATTTTTTTAATAAGTTTGACCTGAGCCTAAAGTTTTAAATAAATAATACTCTTTATGAAAAACACTGGGTTTTTATATCATTTGAAAAGGTCGTAAACCGTGACTAGGTAAAATCTAATCATTGAATACGATTAAAATCAAGAGTGAGATTATTAGATCCGCTCGACAGCCATTGCTTTTGGTCCCCTGGGAGCGGGGGAAGGGGGTGTGTGTGGGGAGTGGGAAGGGGTTGCCCACATATGCGGTCCGCTCCAAGGTTTCTCATAGTCATCATTGTCACTGTCACCAACGTCCCACTGGGTGTGAGTTTTTCCTTGCCCTTATGTGGGCTTTGTACCGAGGATGTCATTGTGGTTTGTGCAGCCCTTTGAGACACTTGTGATTTAGGGCTATATAAAAAACATTGATTGATTGATTGATTGATACTAATTCAGTGTTAATATTTTAGTTGGCCCCGGGCCCCTCTGTGGTGGAAAAGTTGGGCCCCGAGGTCATAAAAGGTTAAGAACACCTGCAGTATACTACACTCCCCAGGAAGCTTGTAGCCCTAGACAGGAAGAGGAAGTAGTTCTGAGCTACGTGGGACAATTGTGGCTTTTGCGCAATAAAGAGTTGATATATTGTTACAAGTTGTTGTTCCTGCTTTGCGTACACAAGAAACAACCATAAATTTAAATGTGTGTGCTTTTGAGCGCATCGTGGATTGGTTGAATTTGCATGAATTTGTGCGACCGTGATCGCAAATTCTAGGACAGACTGACTATAGGAAATATTGCTCTCATAATTTCCTCTCTCAACAATCATTTTAAGTGTTTGATGGACATTTGTTGTCCATTGGTGAGTCAGACTCTACATTTTATTTGCTAATTGTCGGGGTTCTTTGACACCAAACTCATCCATCTGTGCAGAAAATAGATAGTTTCCTGACCTGTTCTACACAAAATTGGAAGAAAAACATGAAATGGTCCAACAATGGAATTACTTATTAGGTAGTTGATAAATTAAAAAAAACAACCGGAAAAAAAAAATCATAGTAAGTGAAACAACTTTCTGTTAGTAGCTTTGCATTGTAATATTAATAGCATTTAATATACTCACTAACAATATTTTATTTGTACAAACCCCGTTTCCATATGAGTTGGGAAATTGTGTCAGATGTAAATATAAACGGAATACAATGATTTTCAAATCTTTTTCAACCATTATTCAATTGAATGCACTACAAAGACAAGATTTTTGATGTTCAAACTCAAACTTTTTTTTTTTTTGCAAATAATAATTAACTTAGAATTTCATGGCTGCAACACGTGCCAAATTAGTTGGGAAATGGCATGTTCACCACTATGTTACATCACCTTTTGTTTTAACAACACTCAATAAACGTTTGGGAACTGAGGAAACTAATTGTTGAAGCTTTGAAAGTGGAATTCTTTCCCATTCTTGTTTTATGTAGAGTTTCAGTCGTTCAACAGTCTGGGGTCTCCACTGTCGTATTTTACGCTTCAAAATGCGCCACACATTTTCGATGGGAGACTGGTCTGGACTGCAGGCGGGCCAGGAAAGTACCCGCACTCTTTTTTTAAGAAGCCACGCTGTTGTAACACGCTCTGAATGTGGCTTGGCATTCTCTTGCTGAAATAAGCAGGGGCGTCCATGACAAAGACGGCGCTTAGATGGCAGCATATGTTGTTCCAAAACCTGTATGTACCTTTTAGCATTAATGGTGCCTTTAAGTTACCCATGCCTTGGGCACTAATCCACCCCCATACCATCACAGATGCTGGCTTTTGAACTTTGCGTCAATAACAGTCTGGATGGTTCGCTTCCCCTTTGGTCCGGATGACGCGATTCAAAAACAATTTGAAATGTGGACTCGTCAAACCACAGAACACTTTTCCACTTTGCATCAGTCCATCTTAGATGATCTCCGGCCCAGAGAAGCCGGTGGCGTTTCTGGATGTTGTTGATAAATGGCTTTCACTTTGCATAGTAGAGCTTTAACTTGCACTTACAGATGTAGCGACAAACTGTATTTAGTGACAGTAGTTTTCTGAAGTGTTCCTGAGCCAATGTGGTGATATCCTTTAGAGATTGATGTCGGTTTTTGATACAGTGCCGTCTGAGGGATTGAAGGTCACGGTCATTCAATGTTGGTTTCCGGCCATGCCGCTTACGTGGAGTGATTTTTCCCGATTCTCTGAACCTTTTGAGGATTTTATGGACCGTAGATGTTGAAATCCCTAAATTTCTTGCAATTGCATTTTGAGAAAAGTTGTTCTTAAACTGTTTGACTATTTGCTCACGCAGTTGTGGACAAAGGGGTGTGCCTCGCCCCACCCTTTCTTGTAAAAGACTGAGCATTTTTTGGGAAGCTGTTTTTATACCCAATCATGGCACCCACCTGTTTCCAATTAGCCGGCACACCTGTGGGATGTTCCAAATAAGTGTTTGATGAGCATTCCTCAACTTTATCAGTATTTATTACCACCTTTCCCAACTTCTTTGTCACGTGTTGCTGGGATCAAAGTCTAAAGTTAATGATTATTTGCACACAAAAAAAATGTTTATCGGTGTGAACATCAAATATGTTGACTTTGTAGCATATTCAACTCAATATGGGTTGAAAATGATTTGCAAATCATTGTATTCCATTTATATTTACATCTAACACAATTTCCCAACTCATATGGAAACCGGGTTTGTAATTAGAATTGGCCATTTGAAGATAAATTCCTAAACTACTGGATAAAGTAACAATAAATTAACTTTTTTATTTTTTTTATTGGTTGACAGAATCCGTCGCTGAATGTTACCATGAATTGATTAACGTGGACCCCGACTTAAACAAGTTGAAAAACTTATTCGGGTGTTACCATTTAGTGGTCAATTGTACGGAATATGTACTGTACTGTGCAATCTACTAATACAAGTTTCAATCAATCAATCAATGTTCTGAACTCCTGTTTCCATGCCAGTGGTAGTCGAATTGTAGCAGAATTATGCTATCCAGAGTAGTTTTAAATTGTGTTTTATGTCAGTGGGATCAACAGGTGGTTCCAACCAAGTAGTTTGTGCCATTTTGGTTCAATTTGTAAGTTATTATCATAGGAAAAAATTATATGTTTTTTATAGAGAGCTTTTACTTCAGCTTAAGTTTGCCTCAAAAAGGTTATAGTTTCTATTCTATGTGCACCCCTCTGCATGCTCAAGCTAACCCGGCTAACTTGTAAGTAAACACAAAGTGCTTCTTAGACATAGCAGAGGTTAAAACTAGTGGATGTCAATTTTGACTGAAAAAACAACGTGCAAATGTTCTTTTCAGCTGCTTTTGTTGTCTGGCATCAATAAGTTAACATGAGGGAACGTCTGGTCCACCCAAATGTTATGAATGAGCATGTCTGCTTTGATCAGTTTATTCCAAACATGAGTTGAAAAAGAACAGAGAAGTCCAAATAAGAAACACAACATGCAATATTTGTGGTTTCCGCTTTTTTTTTTTTTTTTTTTTTTTTTTTTGCTATTGGAGTTGCTGCGTGACACTGTAGCGACCTCTTCCTAAATCCTCTCGAGGACGACGTGTTCCCAAACACGACATAAAATGGTGAGTCTATTTTGGAAAAGCTGGGGGTTGTTGCAGTAAATATCCAGTGGTGTTTACCTCCAGGCGAGCGCATCCTCTATGATGTCCCCCAGCTGGAAGGGCTTATAAATAGATGACATTAACAGCTGCTTCCTGGCTGGCCCGTTCACAACATGCATTTCTTCTCACCTTCACTGTTTCTTCAGTGATGTTCTTGTCCATCTTAGTGGCGGCGTATTGGTTGAGGCGCTGCAGGAACACCTGGAGGAGGAGAGGCGAGAGTTAACGCTTGTTCTGGGTCCACGTTGGCCCAACACGGACCATTTGACTCGCTTTTCGTGCAGCTGCAACACTTGGCTAAACTGCGACCCGATACGTGAGAAACCTAATCTTTGGCCCACTCAAAGAAAGAAAACATCATAATTGCAGCGATGGTATTTCAAAGGTTATGCTAAGTGGCTGCAGAGTGTGTTAATGGAGACGGATGAGAAGGGGTTCTACTAACAAAGGAAGCTGCTTCCCAACCTTTTTTGGGAAAATGGCAAAACAAAATGATGTGCGACAGAGGAATTCATCATTTCTTCAGTTTTTTACATGAAAATTTCATGATGAAAAACCTACTTTAGTATATTAATTAGGGCTGTCAAAGTTAACGCTTTATTTAACTCATGCAATTAACAAAAATCATTATCACACTAATCTTGTATAAACACAATTTAATTTATTTTGATCCCACATGGTCCAGTCAGTGCAAAGATGAGTGAGGAGATTCCAACTAGTGTGCGAAATAAAAGATTTCTCTTCAAAATACATCCAGACAGTAATTTAGATAAAACAGTTAAGTTTTGAACAAATAAATAACGCGCATTAGAAAAAAATCATCTGTGAAATTGTGACAAAAAATTGCATTTGGGTTAAAATATTGTGGTCTCTTTTTACATTTCAAATTATGCAAGTTATTTACTGTGATTAATTAAAATGAAAATGTATTTTTATTCAGTTTTTTTTAATCATTTGACAGCACTATTAGACAAAATATTTGTTTATAAAATTAATAATACCATTATGTATCTTATATTATATTTTTAATAACATATTCAGAAATTAACTAATATTTTAGGAAGTAACAAAACTAAAGCACAATAATTAAAATATTGGTTTAAAGAAAAGAAAATTAATATTCTTAAAATAATACTATTAATATTTGCCTGTTTTTTCATTATATATGAAATATATGTTGTTTTTTAAAGCTATTAATGAAGGCCTTTTTTTAACTTTCTGTTACAAAAAAGCAGAACACAATACTTACATTTTTGGTAAACAAGGATTGTTGTTTCATTTCAGTTATACAATTAATAGTTGTTATTTTTTTGGAACATAATAGAAAACATCTTTTATGAAAAAATCTCAGGATACGATAAGGCAATAACCATAAGAATAGTGAGAGAAAAGGAACAGATTAGAAGAAAGACAGTATTAAACTGCAAACAAATTATAATAACATATTAAAAACTTCAACATTATTGATAACATTAATATTGAAAACTTAATTTTAATACATGCCTGTTTTTTACTATATAATATTTTTTTCATTAAAAAAAACAGTATGATAATGGGTTTTACTTATGTTACAAAAAAACTGAACAAAAAAATAAAATATTTTAGGTAATATACATATTTTTTATCGGTAGGTGTTGGTATTGTTTTACTTAAAGGTGCTGTTTGCAACTTCCCGGCAGTGAAATTTTCAAAGCAAAAAATACAACCACCAGATAGCTTATTTTACTATTAGTGGTTTACCACAACACATTCATTGACAATTGTATATATTTTTCAGAAGTACAAAGTTTTTCATGACAATTTTTACGGGAAAAAATAATAGATGTTTATGATGTTTTCGGGCATCTGGTCAGGATGCCACCCGAACGCCTCCCCAGGGAGGTGTTTAGGGCACGTCCGACCGGTTGGAGGCCACGGGGAAGACCCAGGACACGTTGGGAAGACTATGTCTCCCGGCTGGCCTGGGAACGCCTCGGGATCCCCCGGGAAGAGCTGGACGAAGTGGCTGGGGAGAGGAAAGTCTGGGCTTCCCTGCTTAGGCTGCTGCCCCCGCGACCCGACCTCGGATAAGCGGAAGAAGATGGATGGAAGGATGGGTTTACGGTGATCACTCACCAGGTCTTGTCAACACGTACACGCAGGGAGCACATGCGCACAGACAAAACAGTCCAAGAGAAGCAACAAACAACTTGCAGTCATCTTGTTATTATGACATAACACTAATTCAAAGACAGCTAACGTTAGCTATCCAAATTGCTATTAGTAGCTACCAACACCTAAAGCCACGTACATAATGAACACATGACGTATGAGAAGCCTTAAAGGCCTACTGAAACCCACTACTACCGACCACGCAGTCTGATAGTTTATATATTAATGATGAAATATTAACATTGCAACACATGCCAGTACGGCCTTTTTAGTTCACTAAATTACAATTTAAAATTTCCTGCGAGGTATGCTGTTGAAAACGTCGCGGAATGATGACGCTTATGTTGACGCGTGCTTGTGACGTTATTGGTTTGAGCGGACATGTTCTCCCAGCACCACTCATGGCTAAGAGTGGTCTGTTTTTAATCGCATAATTACACAGTATTTTGGACATCTGTGTTGCTGAATCTTTTGCAATTTGTTCAATTAATAATGGAGACTATAAGGAAGAATGCTGTTGGTGGAAAGCGGTGGATTGCCGCTGCCTTTAGCAACTGAAACACAGCCGGTGTTTCTTTGTTTGTTGTGAAGCTTTAGCGCACATGTTTCTCTACCACATGTCAACCAGCGAGTTTTTGGATGAGAAAATTGTGATATTAAGTCGGCTCTTACCGGATACTTGAGCGGAGTTAGCGTCCTCCTGCAGCAGCTGTCAGAGGCAGCAGTGATCTTGGCTCCTTCATTGGTTTCTCTCAAAGACACTGGCGGTCACCGCAGCTTTCCGAATTTCGGTATGACTTTATAATCTCACTAAAACACTATTAACACAATAAGCAGATAAGGGATTTCCCAGAATTATCCTAGTAAATGTGTCTAATAACATCTGAATCGCTCCTACTGCCGTCGCCTTTTTTTTCTTTTTCTAGTGCTTCACTCTAACTTTCCTCATCCACAAATCTTTCATCCCCGCTCAAATTAATGGGGAACTCGTCGCTTTCTCGGTCCGAATTGCACTTGCTGCTGGTGGCTATGATTATAAACAATGTGAGGATGTGTGCAGCCCTACAACCCGTGACGTCACGCGCACATCGTCTGCTACTTCCGGTACAGGCAAAGCTTTTTTATTAGCGACCAAAAGTTGCAAACTTTATCGTCGATGTTCTCTACTAAATCCTTTCAGCAAAAATATGGCAATATCGCGAAATGATCAAGTGTGACACGTAGAATGGACCTGCCATCCCCGTTTAAATAAGAAAATCGCATTCCAGTAGGCCTTTAATGAGAAGCACCTAGCCGGCGATAGCATTGTGTCATTCGAGAGATGGCTTGCAATTTATATGGCGACACGATGTTCAAAAGTGAGTATGATCCTAGCAACACGAAAGAACACTTTAAGGAAGAGTTTAAAAAAAGGACGAGCCGTCTTCCACGAGGCTGCTCGGACAACGCTGACGCTTGAACTTGAATATTATACATCAAGTGGGATTTCCAGGGTTGTACATATGCCGGTATTAGTACAGTATTATACAGCGATACTCCATCCATCTATTTCCTCCCGCTTGTCCCTATTGGGGTGGCGGGGGGTGCTGGAGCCTATCTCAGCTGCATTCGGGCGGAAGGCAGGGTACAACCTGGACAAGTCGCTACCTCATCACAGGGCCAACACAGATAGACAGACAACATTCACACTCACATTCACACACTAGGGCCAATTTAGTTTTGCCAATCAACCTATCCCCAGGTGCATGTTTTTAGCGGTGGGAGGAAGCCGTAGTACCCGGAGTGAACCCACACAGTCACGGGGAGGACATGCAAACGCCACACAGAAAGATCCCGAACCCGGGACGGAACTCGGGACCTTTGTATTGTGAAGCACATGCACTAACCCGTTTCACCATGCTGCCCCTACCGCGATACTAATGAATCATATTCAGTACTGTACCGCCTCTGAAAAGTACCGGTCCGCCACTCCCCACACGCGCCCCCGTCGTCACGTCATGTTATTGCTGGTTTACGAGCAGAAGAGCATGTTTGGCAGCGCCCTCACACACGTAGTACTTACAAGCAGACACAGTGTTTAGACAGAAAAGGGAGAAACGTATGCATTTTGGCTCAAAAAATAAAAATAAAAGTGACGTTATAACACTGAAACGCCCACCGGAAGAGGTGCTTTAAAACATGGCTAGCTACCTAGCGGCTAGAGTCCAGCCCCAGTCGGCAGTGTTTTAGCTACTTCTAAATGACTAATCCTCGCTCCATGGCAATAAATAAAGTAAGTTCCTTACAAGTATCATCCCAGCAGGACAATGAATAGCTCAACATGCTTCACTACACACCGTAGTTCACCGGCATCACAATGTAAACAAATGTCATTGGTGGATCTGCACATGACATCCACTGTAATGATACAAAGTACAGTAGCGTATCTAGTCGATACTACTATGATTACATCTATATATTTTGTAATCACAACATCTTTCGCTTTTTAAAAATGTATATTATGTTTATAAACTCAGGAAATATGTCCCTGGACACATGAAAACTTTGAATATGACCAATGTATGATCCTGTAACTACCTGGTATCGGAATGATACCCAAATTTGTGGTATCATCCAAAACTAATGTAAAGTATCAAACAACGGAAGAATATAGTGATAATTACATTTTAACAGAAGTGTAGATAGAACATGTTAAAAGAGAAAATAAGCAGATATTAACACTAAATGAACAAGTGAATTATTAATTCATTTTCCACCATTTGTCTTTAATCATTTTGACAAAATAATAGAATGATAAATGACACAATATGTTACTGCATACCTCAGCTGCTAAATTAGGAGCCTTTGTTTGCTTACTTACTACTTAAATACAAGTTGTCTTGTATGTTCACTATTTTATTTAAAGATAAACTTGCAATAAACAAATGTTTATAGTTCCATAAGATTTTTTGTTAAAATAAAGCCGATAATGCAATTTTTTGTTTTGCCCTGTATTTAGAAAAGTATTGAAATAATTTTGGTGCCGGTAACAAAATATTGGTGTCGGAACAATACTAATTTCTACCAATCTTGTTAACTGTGATAAGACCAGACTTTTTTGGACAAAGAAGCCAGAGGGCACCTTTATTACAGCGAAGGAGAATGCAGTGGTGGGACACAAATGTTGCGTCACACAACAAGTTTGGGCTAACGCTAGCGGTGGCTGGAAGGTGACGCTACGCTTGTTTACCTCTCCCAGACCGTTCAACAAATGTCACAAATATTGAAAATCACAAGGTAAAAGTATTTTTCTATTGAGATGTTTATTGTAGCAACATGTTTGGTAACACTTTGAAGTGCACCACAGGGACTGGTGTGTATTTGTGTGTGGACGAATTGACAGTTTATCTGGCTGCTGTTGTGATGTTTAAATAAAAAAAAGATATTGTTGAGCCATTACTCACTTGTTACGGTATTTAGAAATATACAGAATATATACACATTATAGTAAGGTTGTACGGTGTACCGATACTGGTATAGTATCGTCGTAATAATGAATCAAAAACGGTACTATACTGTGATTGAAAAGTACCAGTTCCCGTCATGACATTGCTGGTTTTGCGAGCAGAGGAGCATGTTCGACAGCGCACAACCACAGAGTACTTATAAGTAGACACAGTGTGTAGACAGAAAAGGGAGAAAGGATTGCATTTTGGATTAAAAACTAAAGATAAATGTGAAGCTGTAACACTGTGACGCCCTCAGGAAGAGGTGCTTTAAGACATGTCTATCTAGTTAGCGGCAAACATCCATTCGCAGTCGACAGTGTTATAGCTTCTTCTAAATCCTTGTCTCCATGGCGACGAATTAAGTAAGTTTCTTATAAGTATCATAGCATAGCAATAGCTAAACATGCTTCACTACACACCATAGGAGGATACGATAGCTAACCGCTAACAGCAAGCTAGCACCCGGAATGTAAACAAATGCCATGTGTGGATCTAAACCTTACATCCACTGTAATGATACCAAGTACAATAGCGTATTTAGTCGATACTAATGTGATTATATAAACATTTTTTATCGTCACAAAATCTTTTTTCCTTTTTTAAAATTAATATCATGTTTATTAACTCAGGAAATATGTCCCTGGACACAGGAGGACTTAGAATATGACCAATGTATGATCTTGTAACTACCTGGTAATGGATCGATACCTAAATTTGTGGTATCATCCAAAACTAATGTAAAGTATCAAACAACAGAAGAATAAGTGAATATTACATTTTAAAAGAAGTGTAAATAGAACTTGTTAAAAGAGAAAGCAACCAGAAATGAACAGTAAATGAACACGTGGATTAATAATAAATGTTTACAGTTTGTCCCTCATAATGTTGACAAAATATAATAAAAATGACACAATATGTTACTGCCTATGTCAGCAGCTAAATTAGGAGTCTTTGTTTGTTTACTTACTACTAAAAGACAAGTTGTCTTGTATGTCCACTATTTTATTTAAGGACAAAATTGTTCTTCGATTGCAATAAGAAACATGTTTAATGTACCGTAAGATTTTTTGTTAAAATAAAGCCAATAATGCCAATTTTTTGGAGGTCCCCCTTAATTAGAAAAGTACCGAAAAACATCAAAATACATTTTGGTATCGGTGCCAAAATATTGCTAACGGGACAACACTACTTTCTAGTGTCTATAAAGTGAGCATTTTATATTACAGAATAGCAGAGGTGGGTAGTAACTCCTCTCTGAGCTGCAACCTTATCGTGGTGGAGGAGTTTGCGTGTCCCAATGATCTTAGGAGCTATGTTGTCCGGGGGCATAAAGCCCCCTGGTAGGGTCTCCCAAGGCAAACAGGTTCTAGGTGAGGGATCAGAAAAAGAGCAGCTCGAAGACCTTTATGAAGATGAAAAACCATGGACCCAGATTTCCCTCGCCCGGACGCGGGTCACCGGGGCCCCCCTCTGGAGCCAGGCCCGGAGGTGGGGCACGATGGCGAGCGCCTGGTGGCCGGGCCTGTTCCCATGGGGCCCGGCCGGGCACAGCCCGAAGAGGCAACATGGGTCACCCCTCCAATGGGCTCACCACCCATAGCAGGGGCCATAGAGGTCGGGTGCATTGTGAGCTGGGCGACAGCCGAAGGCAGGGCACTTGGCGGTCCGATCCTCGGCTACAGAAGCTAGCTCTTGGGACGTGGAACGTCACGTCACTGGGGGGGAAAGAGCTTGAGCTGGTGCGCAAAGTCGAGAAATTCCGGCTGGATATAGTCGGACTCACTTCGACGCACAGCAAGGGCTCTGGAACCACTTCTCTCGAGAGGGATTGGACCCTCTTCCACTCTGGCGTTGCCGGCAGTGAGAGGCGACGGGCTGGGGTGGCAATTCTTGTTTCCCCCCGGCTCAAAGCCTGTACGTTGGAGTTCAACCCGGTGGACGAAAGGGTAGCCTCCCTCCGCCTTCGGGTGGGGGGACGGGTCCTGACTGTTGTTTGTGCTTATGCACCAAACAGCAGTTCAGAGTACCCACCCTTTTTGGGAACAATCGAGGGGGTACTGGAAAGTGCTCCCCCGGGTGATTCCATTGTCCTACTGGGAGACTTCAACGCTCACGTTGGCAACGACAGTGAAACCTGGAGAGGCGTGATTGGGAAGAATGGCCGCCCGGATCTGAACCCGAGTGGTGTTTTGTTATTGGACTTTTGTGCTCGTCACAGTTTGTCGATAACAAACACCATGTTCAAACATAAGGGTGTCCATATGTGCACTTGGCACCAGGACACCCTAGGCCGCAGTTCCATGATCGACTTTGTAGTTGTGTCATCGGATTTACGGCCTCATGTTTTGGACACTCGGGTGAAGAGAGGGGCGGAGCTTTCTACCGATCACCACCTGGTGGTGAGTTGGCTGCGATGGTGGGGGAGGATGCCGGACAGACCTGGGAGGCCCAAACGCATTGTGAGGGTTTGCTGGGAACGTCTGGCAGAGTCTCCAGTCAGACAAAGTTTCAATTCCCACCTCCGGAAGAACTTTGAACATGTCACGAGGGAGGTGCTGGACATTGAGTCCGAGTGGACCATGTTCCGCACCTCTATTGTCGAGGCGGCAGATCGGAGCTGTGGCCGCAAGGTAGTTGGTGCCTGTCGGGGCGGCAATCCTAAAACCCCTTGGTGGACACCAGCGGTGAGGGATGCCGTCAAGCTGAAGAAGGAGTCCTATCGGGTCCTTTTGGCCCATAGGACTCCGGAGGCAGTGGACAGGTACCGACAGGCCAAGCGGTGTGCAGCTTCAGCGGTCGCGGAGGCAAAAACTCGGACATGGGAAGAGTTCGGGGAAGCCATGGAAAACGACTTCCGGACGGCTTCGAAGCGATTCTGGACCACCATCCGCCGCCTCAGGAAGGGGAAGCAGTGCACTATCAACACCGTGTATGGTGCGGATGGTGTTCTGCTGACCTCGACTGCGGATGTTGTGGATAGGTGGAAGGAATACTTCGAAGACCTCCTCAATCCCACCAACACGTCTTCCTATGAGGAAGCAGTGCCTGGGGAATCTGTGGTGGACTCTCCTATTTCTGGGGCTGAGGTCGCTGAGGTAGTTAAAAAGCTCCTCGGTGGCAAGACCCCGGGGGTGGACGAGATCCGCCCGGAGTTCCTTAAGGCTCTGGATGCTGTGGGGCTGTCTTGGTTGACAAGACTTTGCAGCATCGCGTGGACATCGGGGGCGGTACCTCTGGATTGGCAGACCGGGGTGGTGGTTCCTCTCTTTAAGAAGGGGGACCGGAGGGTGTGTTCGAACTATCGTGGGATCACACTCCTCAGCCTTCCCGGTAAGGTTTATTCAGGTGTACTGGAGAGGAGGCTACGTCGGATAGTCGAACCTCGGATTCAGGAGGAACAGTGTGGTTTTCGTCCTGGTCGTGGAACTGTGGACCAGCTCTATACTCTCGGCAGGGTTCTTGAGGGTGCATGGGAGTTTGCCCAACCAGTCTACATGTGCTTTGTGGACTTGGAGAAGGCATTCGACCGTGTCCCTCGGGAAGTCCTGTGGGGAGTGCTCAGAGAGTATGGGGTATCGGACTGTCTTATTGTGGCGGTCCGTTCCCTGTACGATCAGTGCCAGAGCTTGGTTCGCATTGCCGGCAGTAAGTCAAACACATTTCCAGTGAGGGTTGGACTCCGCCAAGGCTGTCCTTTGTCACCGATTCTGTTCATAACTTTTATGGACAGAATTTCTAGGCGCAGTCAAGGCGTTGAGGGGTTCCGGTTTGGTAACCGCAGGATTAGGTCTCTGCTTTTTGCAGATGATGTGGTCCTGATGGCTTCATCTGACCGGGATCTTCAGCTCTCGCTGGATCGGTTCGCAGCCGAGTGTGAAGCGACCGGAATGAGAATCAGCACCTCCAAGTCCGAGTCCATGGTTCTCGCCCGGAAAAGGGTGGAGTGCCATCTCCGGGTTGGGGGGGAGACCCTGCCCCAAGTGGAGGAGTTCAAGTACCTAGGAGTCTTGTTCACGAGTGAGGGAAGAGTGGATCGTGAGATCGACAGGCGGATCGGTGCGGCGTCTTCAGTAATGCGGACGTTGTACCGATCCGTTGTGGTGAAGAAGGAGCTGAGCCGGAAGGCAAAGCTCTCAATTTACCGGTCGATCTACGTTCCCATCCTCCCCTATGGTCATGAGCTTTGGGTCATGACCGAAAGGATAAGATCACGGGTACAAGCGGCCGAAATGAGTTTCCTCCGCCGTGTGGCGGGGCTCTCCCTTAGAGATAGGGTGAGAAGCTCTGCCATTCGGGAGGGACTCAAAGTAAAGCCGCTGCTCCTCCACATCGAGAGGAGCCAGATGAGGTGGTGCGGGCATCTGGTCAGGATGACACGCGAACGCCTCCCTAGGGAGGTGTTTAGGGCACGTCCAACCGGTAGGAGGCCACGGGGAAGACCCAGGACACGTTGGGAAGACTATGTCTCCCGGCTGGCCTGGGAACGCCTCGGGATCCCCCGGGAAGAGCTAGACGAAGTGGCTGGGGAGAGGGAAGTCTGGGTTTCCCTGCTTAGGCTGTTGCCCCCGCGACCCGACCTTGGATAAGCGGAAGATGATGGATGGATGGATGGATGGGTAGTAACGCGCTACATTTACTCCGTTACATCTACTTGAGTAACTTTTGGAAAAATTGTACTTCTAAGAGTAGTTTTAATGCAACATACTTTTACTTGAGTATATTTATAGAGAAGAAACGCTACTTTTACCCCGCTACATTTATCCACAATCAGCTCGCTACTCGCTACTGATTTTTATCGATCTGTTAATGCACGCTTTGATTGTTTTGTTTTGTCAGACAGACCCTCAAAGTAGGATCTATCACATGCCTGCGTTTCGCCAATCAAATGCAGTCACTGGTGACGTTTGATTCCGTTTCACCAATCAAACAGAGCCAGGTGGTCACATGATTAACAGCACTTTTTTTTTTTTTAATAAACCTTTATTTAAAAATTTCAACATTTACAAACAGTTGAAAATAATAATCAAAGTAAGTACAGTACAAAACAGTATAAAAACCGAACAAAACAGCGTCAGGGGGTTGTAAATTCAAAGTAACTAAAATAGAATGCAAAATATATATATATATATATATATATATATATATATATATATATATATATATATATATATAAATAAAATGCAAAGCCATAGGCTCACACAATCTCAGTAAATAACTTAAATTTGAGACACAGCATCATCTTTCTGGTTGTTAGAGGTAGAGAGTGTTTTAATGTAGAGTTCTAAATCTTTTTTAAAGGCACAAAAAACAGGTTGGGCATTGAGAATTTTACGGTTTCTTATGTTATTTTATTCTAATCTTCTATTTTTTTTCTCCCCCCCCCCCCTCTTGTTTACCTGTATTTCACCTTTTTTGTAAGGGCCGCTGGAAGCTGGCAGACCCGTCAGCGATCCTGTTCTGTCTCCCTCTAATGTTTGTCGGATCTTGAACGGTATTGTGCTGAAAATTTTTATTTTCCTGAAAGAACTCTCCTGAAGGAATAAATAAAGTACCATCCAATCTAATCTAATCTAATTTATGAAGATAAAATGTACCCAATAGTATAATGAGGTTGCAACGGTAAAATTCATTTTCAAAAAATGTTTACAGTGTAAAACCAAATATATATTATTTTAATATATATTATTGTTTTAGTTGCTTAAGAGATATTCCTGGAGATTTTCCTGGCTCTGAAGTTGTTCAATGCTTTTTTCTATGTTTTGGTGCATTATTTGTTGCCGTGATCATTAAACGAACAGGTTGGTCATCATTTACTCACTACTTGAGTAGTTTTTTCACAACATACTTTTTACTTTTACTCAAGTAAATATTTGGGTGACTACTCCTTACTTTTACTTGAGTAATACATCTCTAAAGTAACAGTACTCTTACTTGAGTACAATTTCTGGCTACTCTACCCACCTCTGCAGAATAGGGACTAGAGTAGAAATAATTATTCATGTTTACTTTTTTTTTATGGGAAAAACTGTTTCACTTGACCAATGTTTCGGTCGGCGAACTATGTTCAAGAACGAATTAAGTTCATAGATCCACTGTACTTTGTAAAATACTTTGGAAAGTTGGCACCCTCTCGGTATGTGTAAATGTGGCAAACAGCTCCTTTAAGTCATTTTTTTCAGAACAAATTGAAAAAATGGACACATTTTAATTAAGATAAAGATGGAAATATCCATAGTGATACTGATGGATAAAAAACATAAAATTCAATTAAATGAAATAATTTTTCCGTGCACCTGTTTGGATGTATTGAATAATTGTTCTATTTACATAATAAAGCCTAACATACTGTTTAAATAGGGATGCGAATCTTACAACGATTTTATTACGATTCTTTTGGGGGCAATTCGATTAAGAATCAATTCTAAATGCAAGACGATTCTCAGACAATATTTGCATGGAGATGGCCCAAAAAAAGTATTTTGAATTTTAATCTAAATTGTGTTTTTAAGGTTGTTGTTTTTTTAAATTATAAATATATTTTGGAAGCATATAAAATAAGAATCACGTTTCGGACATGAATACATTTTTTTGGAGCTCCCCAACTATATTATGTGTACGTGTTGTCGCACCATTGCAAGCTCTGGTAGGACAAATAGAGTATGTATTCACAAAAAATCATTAGGGTTCTTAATCAAACAAAGTTAAAAAAAAATGTTGAGAAAACCGTGACCCTCAAAGATCAATTTGGTCTTTGACCTCATCAAGTGTACTACCTGGCAAAGTATCTAGAGAGCATATACTCTATGTCTCAGACCTTCCCCTCCATTTTTATTATTTCATTTATTTATTTTTTATTATCTCTCTAGCTATCATTATGTATACGTATTGTTGCATTTGAACAACTGTATTGTTGAAAATAGAGGTGAACTATTGGTATTGTTCATGATCAATAGCGCTTTTTCTATTGGTATTTGTATTGCTCCAGTTTTGGTGTAAAAATGCTCATTGTCATTTCTATATTATTATTTATTTCACTAACTGCTTATTTGTTATCACTTTTATGATCATATTTGTACATACCGTATGTGCTGCTGTTGTTCTATTGTTGTTTTTGTTGTCATTGTGTTTGCTGTTGTTGTTTTCGTCTCTCCGTCTAATCCCTATCTTATCCTAACAATTTCCCCCTCTGTCTTCCTTTTTTTCTCTTTATATCCCCTCCTGCTCCGGCCCGGCTGCACCAAATGATAATATAAATACATTTAATAATGTCAAATTCAAATAAGGCAACAAGAGAAATATCCTACACTTCTCTTTTGTAAAGTAAATCTGAACAGCCGATATGGGCATCTACATCAACTATATGATTTGCCTGAGAAGCTGGACAGGACAAAAAAAAAATAATAATAAATAAATAAAAAAGACCTTCACCCTATTAATGTTGAGGAGAACGGGAGGTGCTGGGGCTAAATTTGGTGTAAAAAAATATTCATTAAAAATGAACGATTCTGTTCCTAAGCTGCAATGTGAGACGGATTGATTTCAACAAGACTTTAGAGAAACTGTATTCGCGAGTTCTGAAATGTGGGTGTGAGGGGTAAAAGGGGGTTTATTCCATAATCAGCCTCTTTGTTGGCTGATTACCATTCTGAAGCCGCCTCGCCTCGCAACTCTGACACTCTGAGCAGCATTAGCATGTGATTAGCAAGTCTAATATGTACAAACAGTGAGCGGACTTGGACAGGGCTTCCAGTGTCGGGTCAAACCGCGGCTTATTTGCATCGGCTCCCTATTAGTGACATATGGCATCAAACGTACCGCAGTAATTATCTTGTAAATGTGGGGGCAAGACCGAAGAGAAATGAGGTGTATTGATGGTGCACAGTGCATGTTATTCCTGGAACGGAGCTGGAGTCCGCCAGGGGAAAAGTGCCAGAGCTTGCCTGGTCATTTAGTTAAAAGTCCAAACCTGGACAAGCTCCAGGAAGGGAAGCTGACTCACTGGATTTATGGACACAGTAGCAGTGCCTGTGCCCACTGTGAATTTAAGCTGCTTTTTGTGTGGCACCCGACAGCACGTAAATATCATTTGCATAATTCGCTCGTATTTCACAGGTCATCCGAATCCTTTTTTAATTTACTACGAGTGGCGCTAAGCAACATTGTTTGCATCCTGGTTCATAGCAAACGTACTTTGCAGATTGTGCGCTGCCTAACGACCGTGCAAAACTCAGCAGGGTGAAATATTACACCCTGAGAGCAGATCCACCCTGTCTGGACACGGGCCAGTCCTGAATCACAAAGACTTGGGAGCATTTGGATGCTCATCAGGCCCTGGTTGGACATCCTTGTCACGTCCGGCAAGGAGACCGACATAAGGATTTGAAATAAGCACGGCCGTCCCTCTTGTTATCCATCAATTGATTTTCTAGATCCTGGTTCAAGCTGACTATAATGCTGGAACCTATCCCAGCTGACTTTGGGTGATAGGCGAACTACACGCTGGACTGGACACCATGTATTTACAGATGCAAAACAAAAATGTTCACTGCAGAAGACGCTGGTTTTCAGGAGGATTTTTAGGAAAAGAAACATTCGAGTGAAGTTGATTTATTGGGGAAGTTATTGGATAGAACTATTTTGTTCCGTGTTGACATTTTAAGGTCCTGACAAAAAAATGTTAACTAAAAAAAATGCTTCTAAAAGCTACGTTGGCCATCATTTATGATGCCAGTCAAGACCTTTGTTTTGAAATCCTTACAAAAATGTAGGTCGAGCAACTTCCTGGAACCTTGTAGGTTGTATTGTAAATGGCACAAAACAAAAACAAAACGACAATAGCAAAGGACTAGAATGAGATTCAATAGTGAGAATACAGACAATGACACAAATGTAGGAAGATCCTTATAAAAATGTTAAAGGCCTACGGAAACCCACTACTAGCGACCACGCAGTCTGATAGTTTATATATCAATGATGAAATATTAACATTGCAACAAATGCCAATATGGCCGGTTTAGTTTACTAAATTACAATTTCAAATTTCCTGCGTAGTTTTTTTGTTGAAAACGTCGCGGAATGATGACGCGGAATGATGACGTGTAATGATGACGCCTATGATGACGCGTGCGCCTGATGTCTCGAGTTGGAGGGGACATATTACGCAGCACCAGTTGCGGCTAAAAGTCGTCTTTTCATCGCGCAATTACACTGTATTCTGGACTTCTGTTTTGCTGAATCTTTTGCAATTTGTTCAATTAAAAATAGAGAAGTCAAAGTAGAAAGATGGAGGTGGGAAGCTTTAGCCTTTAGCCACACAAACACACGGTGTTTCCTTGTTTAACATTCCCAGAGGGGAAGCTTTACTGTGGATCAAAGCGGTGGGGGGGAGTGTCTCAACGGTCGTTAGTTACGAGCTAGAAAAGTTTCAGCTAGAAGAGGTAAGAGTTGTGGCAGGACAACTCATGGCTGCTTCATCATGACAATGTCTGCTCACAATGCCCTGAACATCAAACAGTTAATGTTCCTTAGGGGTGACAAAAAAAAAAGGTAAAAGATTCACAACTAAATCATGATTCTTATTTAGTACGATTCTGAATTGGCAACATTTGTTAAGCTTATTAACTGCGTGTATACGTCATATGTGAGCAGCCAAAGGAAGAGCTCACATAACCTGTTTTTAAGACAATGCTCTTTTTTTCCAGAACCATTTTTAGAAAAAACTTTCCAAGCTGCTCGACAGTTACAGTTTTTGACACCTCAGGGTGCTGAACAAAATTGATTCACATTCAAATCGTGATGTTTTTTTTCTAATTCTACATAGATTCTTAATTTTGAAAAAAAAAAATTATCAAAAAATGTTTTGTATATATTTTTCCTAAGAATCAATAACTATAAAGATGTTTCATGGGTTATCTCCGGCTTACTCGCTCAGCGTATACGTCAGCAGCCAAGAGGAGCTTTCGTAACCTGTGACCTGGTTTAAGAAGGTTGTGATGGACACTAGGACTGAGATTTCACACCCAGTAGACATGGGGCAGGGGCGTGGTTGTTAATATGTAAGGCGTGCAATAGAGGCACCTTAAGCACTTCAGTTCAGAAGTAGCAGTTGTTGAATAAAGACATGTTTGGAACAGCAACGGAGTGTTTCCTCAAACTGCCATTAGCAACTGCTACGTTGGTCACTGTGCGTTCATCTTCCTCCACGCCTGCGGTGGAAGCACCCACCTGGCGCCCGCCCATCACGCCGCCTGCTGCTGGAGGGGTTAGCACTCGTTCTTTGTTCAGCGACGCTCAACTAGACCTCGTCACCTGGCCCTTCTTCGCTGGTTGCATGGACTCGAAGCACGGGTCGGGTCATGTGAACACCTGCTGCGTTGCTCAAAGTTCCCTACTGGGGAGCTGTGGCAGACACAAGGACCCAGATCTCACACGCAGTGGGCCATCTCTATGCAAAAAGGCATTTCCTGTTAGACAGTTTAGAAGTCGCAGTTGTTGAATAAAGACGTGTTTGGAACAGTGTGACCTCAAACCGCTACATTAGCAACTTCCACACTGGTGATTCTGCAATTGCCAAAAGATTATTTTATGATTTAAAAAAAAAAAGAAAAAAATCATGCCGAATCCACAATTAACTTTGAATCCAAAGAAACAGAATCATATTAAATTGTGAGTTCGGAGGTTGACATCCCTACTGCTTCGGTTACGTAGGATTTTCCAATCTTTTCAAAGCTCCAGAGGATCATCAAGGGGACCCGTTTTAAAATACATGGATAACATCAAGATGGTCGTAACGATGGCGTTGCGGAAGAATCCTTCCAGTTAGGGCTGGGCGATATATTGATATACTCGATATATCGCGGGTTTGTCTCTGTGCGATATAGAAAATGACTATATTCTGATATTCGAGTTAGGGCTGGGCGATATATCGATATACGATATATGTCGCGGGTTTGTTTCTGTGCAATATAGAAAATGACTGCTGCTGCTGGCATTACACTCTCCTCGGTCTTTCCTGTCTCCTTACAGACAAGCAGGCGAACATTAATACGTCACTTACTGTCATGTCATACGTCACATTCGTATACGCCCTCGCCCAGTGGAGAGGTCGCGGCGTGGCTAAGGTTAGCTGTGATGCTAGCGGGTTGTTGTGGAGAAAGACGGTGCAAATCTCGTAACAAATGAAGGAAGAATTAATTCCCAAGAAAAACAGCATGGAGTCCATCGTCTGGCAGTGGTTCGGCTTCAAGCGGGAATATGTCGAATAGACAACTTTAATTTGTCAAGTGTGGGGCACAAGCGTTGCTACCAGAAGTAGCATTACTGCTAATATGTAGCATCATTTGAAAAGTCACCTGCTAATAATTTAAATACAGTTTTGGTAAATTGACTTAGTTGTGATTTCCTTCTCTGCATGAAAGTTTAAAAGTAGCATATATTAGTGCAGTATGGATAAGAATGTTTTAATGTAGACACATAGAATCATCATACTGCTGTGATTATATGCATCAAGTGTTCATTCAAGGCTAAGGCAAAATATCGTAATATATATCGTATATCGCGATATGACCTAAAAATATTGCCGTATTAAAAAAAGGCAATATCGCCCAGCCCTAATTCAAGTATATGTTCTCACACAGTTGCTTTTAGCTGCGGGCATTACACTACAGGCGTTTCCCACTCTCTCTCTTGTCTCTCCTTTTCACAGCGACATGAAAAACAAGCGCACCTTCTTACATACGTCAATTACTGTCACGCGTGCAACGTCACAAGCCTTCCCGAGCAGAGAGGTAACTACATGGAGAACATTAGTTGTGATGCTAACAGTGCGTTGCAAGTGATAATACGAGAGAGGGAAGGTACGAATCTGGTAACAAATGGAGGAATAATTAATTCCCAAGAAAAACAGCACGGGGTGCATCATCTGGCAGTGGTTTGGCTTCAAGCGGGAATGTGTTGAACAATTATGCGGCAAGAGCGTTGCTACAAAAAGTAGCAGCACTGCTAATTTGTAGCATCATTTGAAAAGTCACCCGCTAGAGAATGAAGAGTGACCAAACTGAAACTATTGAGCGAATAGCTATCGAAGCTATTTGGCGATCGCCTTCTAACCAACGATTGCATCTTTTGACCACTGGAGCAACTTAAATCCAACGATTGCTAAGTGTTTGGCATTAAATGTGGGTGGAGGGAAAGGCTGGATGCAAATATAGCTACAAATGTACATCCAGCTAGCCTAAATAGCATGTTAGCATTGATTAGCTGGCAGTCATGCCGTGACCAAATATGTCTGATTAGCACATAAGTCAATAACATCAACAAAACTCACCTTTGTGATTTCGTTTACTTTATCGTTGGAAATCCATCTGCTTTGAGTGTCACTGGATATCCACACATTCTTGCGATTTCTGCCATGTTAGCATCGATTATCATGCCGTGCTAATCGATGCACACTCCACGTAAGACAACTTGAATCCGTCCCTGATCGTGTTGTTACACCCTCCGACAACACACCGACGAGGCATGATGTCTCCAAGGTACGGAAAACAGTCGAAAAAATGGAAAATAACAGAGCTGATTTGACTTGTGTGTGTAATGTTTTTGAGAAAATGGTGGATTGCTTCCCATTGTAACGTCACGGGTGAAAGGTCATCACTTCGACAGCGAACAATTGAAAGGCGTTTAAATCGCCACATTCACCCTTTTAGAGTTCGGAAATAGGTTAAAAAAACATATGGTATTTTTTCTGCAACATCAAGGTATATATTGACGCTTACATAGGTCTGGTGATAATGTTCCCCTTCAATATAGACACATAGAATCATCATACTGCTGTAATTATATGCATCAAGTGTTCATTCAAGGCTAAGGCAAAATATCGCAATATATATCGTGCATCCTGACAAAGCCCAAAAATATCGAGATATTAATAAGAGGCCATATCGCCCAGCCCTAATTCCAGTAGTGCATGAAGGCGTGGCAGAGAAGGCTAAGAAAGTGATAGTTACGTTGAAGGGGAACATTGAAATATGTGACACACCTCGTTTAACCAGCTCAATATCCAATGATGTAGCACAAGCGAGATTCAGGCTAAAGAGGCCCTCCGAAAGATCCTGACGCCATGGGTGACTTTATGGCAGACATTAGCTGAAAGGTACGTGAAATGATGTCATTCTGCTATGGACTTTCGCATGGACCAGAAGAGGGCTAGACTGGCATGCAAGCTGAGGCTGAATGGACAGTATGCAACATTCTGTTTCCCTCCAAATATTACAATAAGCGGAAGACCAGTCACTCCCTTTCTCTGTGCTTATCTTTGAGAGGATGTCTACAAGATACAGTCTGACAAACAAGCAGAAACACCAGTGCACAAAACGGAGAGCGGAGTCACGTCTCTGCTGTTTGAAAGGAGCTACAGAATATTTGCGCTGCAAAGCCAGACTACAGAGAAGACAAAAGTGTGTTGGCGCCGAATAGGGTAAAACAAAATCTCACCCACAGAGGAATGAAGCAGTAAAGACATCAAATAGAAAGTATTAAACATCTGTTGGTTCAATGTGAGACATGAAAATAGTGTCCAAGTAAACTAACAGGACTACTGGGCTAGACTAATAAAAGCACACATGTTACAACGAGCAATAATTCAACTATCAAAACTCTTATGAAGTTATTATATTACCAAGAGCTATTCCCATTGAAAAAGGTCCAACAAGAGTTCATTGGCACAAAAAGAACGAATAGGTCTTTTTTTCTCTGGCGTCTGTTGGACAAAGTGGCTCTTCAGTGCACGAATAATTCCCACATTTTCTCTGTTGTCACGGCAGGCAAAGACGCAGCAACGACGTGTTCAACTTATTCAAGAAACACAGGTAGATGCGGTTTACCCCTTGGCCCTTGCACACAAAAGCATTTTGAACGTGACAAAAACTAACGCCGCGAAGCACCAGAATGTGAAAGTATGCTCATTAACCAGACTTTTTGTAGGTGACAACTCAGCAAAAAGGCCAACGAATAAAGACAATTATGCCTCTGTGTGAATGGCAGTAAGTCTCCAAACCAGCAGGTGGCAGTAGTAGGTCTGCCGCTACAATAATAAAAACACTGTTGTTATACAAACACATACTATGATACAAACTGGTTTTAATCGCGTATATAATGGATGATATCCTTTATGTGGATATTATTTCACTTCGTATTTATGTATTCATTGTTTAATCAAAGTTTAATTATATAGCCCTTATCACAAGTGTCCCTAAGGACTGCACAAGCCACAACGACATCCTCGGCTCAGATCCCACATCAGGGCAAGAAAAAACTCAACCCAATGGGATACAATGACATAAACATGAGATTACCATATTTTCCAGGCTATAGGCCGCACTGGTATTCAAGCCACACCCACCAAATTTTAGGAAGAAAACAATTATTTTACTAACACTACCTGCAAGCCGCAGATATATACCTATACGAAATATTCTGTATATGTTTATTTACATACTTAAATTGTTTCCAAACGGTGCCTGGAACACGTCAGTAAAACGGCTGATCAAACAAAACAGAAGTCATCGTCATGGACCCACTAACTGCAAAAGCTAGCTCTCCAATCAGCTAAACAGACTCAATTACTCCACCGTGATGTTTGGAGGAATTTACAAAACTGAAATAATACAAAAGGAATGACGTTGTAAGTTAATAAGAATTAAGGACACTTGTAAATATGTTAGCATGTCCACAACAGCCTACTGGCTAGCATTATCACTAGTAGCACAGTGTTTTTCACACGGCTTTTGAAATACAAGTAGTCATCAAATTTGAAAAAAAAAAGCAAATAACAATCCCCTAACACCAGGAACAAGAGTTGGATTTCAGAAGTTAGGTTACACAACTGACTTGCTTTAAGGGATTTGATACATGTTTTGGAGTAATATGAATGGGAAATAAATTGCAAAATATTTTTTATTGTACGAAATAAAATTAACCAAATAAAATATATTTTTCAAGATTCCATGTTGATTTAGTTTAATAATTACATGCCCTGGCTAGGAATTGAACCATGTCTGCTGGAACAAGAGACTGACAAGTATGCCATTATGCTATTAGAAGTCCCAAATACTTCGGTTGTTATTGTGGAGAGACGGAGCCGATGAGCCGACAGCGGGCTGGGAGAAATGGTTGTCCTGACCAAGATGGCGGCCAGGAGGCGGGGTATGCAACAGAGCGGAGAGGCGAGGCACGCCTGGAGCTACACTGCAGCCATCAGCGTCAGGTGCCTACACCACACACCTGCGCTCAATCGTTACATCTTCTGCTGCAGCATAAAAAGGCGGAGGGAGGAGCAGTCGTGGCAGACATAGGAGAGGAAACACACGACGACGACCACGAGAGCGACGAGATCAATGAAGAGCGAGATGCCACCCCGCGGAAGACGCAGCCGAAAGGTGCGCCGCGAAGAGCAGGAAAAGCCGGCGCGCTAGCAATTGGCGCGACAGACAGGCAAGAAGACATGATGTGTATTAAAATAACACAAGTCAAACCTGCTATGCTGGAAACCCATCACAGCTATGTTCATTCTTATTCCCTTGGTGCATGCCTCAGTCAATAACATAACTACATCTGAGTGGAGCATTAGACTCTTCTTTTTCAACAATCTTACTTGTTTATATTGCCGTCTGGAGGCCAACTTGTTTTTATCTCGCATCTGACCACTGATAGGTCATTATTTCTGGGCATTAAAAAGTGGATGTACCCTGCCTTCCGCCAAACTGCAGTTGGGATAGGCTCCAGCGAGGGCCAAGAGGTAAAAAAACGGATGGATGGAAAAAGTGCATGGAACAAAAACTGTCTTTTGAAAAAGTGCAGGTGGTAACTCCTCCGTGTGCCCCCGCACCCCACTACGTCCATACCTGACGAATGTAAGTCATTTGGGAGCTGCTTGGCTCTGTATTTTGGAGTCAGTTTCATAGTCTTTTGCACAAGTGGCCGCGTCCCAGAGACTGGCAGAGAGCTGGCCTGGCTTGCCTGGTTTTTGAAGTGCACGGACGCTGTAAACACTATTTACCCAGACAAATGTTCCTTCTCTTCACAATGACAGCATAGTCGGATTATATCAATTTCCTTGACTTTGCACTTAACACAATATATGTTGTTTTATTGGCCAATTCCAGGATTCCTTGAAAATAAAGAAATCATAAGGTCTTTGTGGCAGGGGTGTGGTCCACGCGTTCCCTGCGGGCGGGGTGTGTGCAGCGATCGGCCATGAAGCAGCTGACAGGTGAGTAGATGAGCTCAGCTGGAACGAGTTATCTAATCACCTGTTCCTTTATTAACGGCGCGGGAAACCTTGAGGGAGGAGGACACAGGCGGAGCGGAGGACACACGCGGAGCGGAGGACGATCGACTGAAAAGCCGAAGTGAAGAAATAACTAAAAGGAACATTGTGGATTGCAAGTACGGGCTGAAAAGCCAAAACTGACATTTGTGTGAACAAACAGTAATTAAAAAGTGTAAACCTGCTTCGAGTGTGCTGGTCCTTCCCTGTGCTCCCAGAAGAACAAGCAGGATCTTGCTACAGTGGCGCCCAACGAAAATAATCACGGAAAGATGTCATCACCAACCATGCAAGCGCTGGGCCAAGCCTTGGCCGAGGTGTCGGCGGCAAGCCGGCTGCAGACCCAGGTGCTGCTGGCCTGGATGAGCCGCACGGAAACAGCGGGAGGCTCGGCCTCCCTGGAGCGCATGGTGGAGGGGGAGGACGCACAGACCTTCCTGGACGCGTTCGAGGCCACGGCGAGGTCGTGCAAATGGCCGGAGGAAGAATGGGGCGCGAGGCTGCTGCCGCTCCTGATGGGGGAGGCGCAGCGGGCGGCGTTGAGTCTCCCGGCGTCGGCCCGCACGCACTATGCCAACCAACGGCACGCCATCCTCGACCGGGCCGGCAGAAGCCCAGAAGATCACCGCCGAAGGTTCCGGGCCATGAAGCTGGCGTCGGAGGACCGGCCCTTCGTATTCGCGCACCGGCTAAGGGATGAGGCGACCCGGTGGCTCCAGCCCAACGGGCGGGAGACCGAGATGTTGGAGGCGATGGTGCTGGAGCAATTCCTGGAGGGCATCCCGGTGAAAACCTCCAAATGGGTGCGGTACCACAGTCCGCCGGACGTGGAAGCAGCGGTGAGAATGGCGGAGGAACACCTGGCGGTGCACCGGGAGACGACGACGGCAAGAACCGAGAAAACCGCCCCGGGGCCACGACGACGACTTGCCCCGATATGGGGAGAGGGGAACCAGACATTCGGCGAGCCGGGAAAAATCACGGCTGAGAGACAGGGTTCCCACACAAACACACTCACACAGACACACACATCACTGGGGGGCCCACAAGGGAATGATGGGGTGTCTTCCTGTGTGTTTCAGGGTCCCGGCGCTGCTGAGAGGGGGCTTCCCTCACGGAGTGCACCTCAAATACCAGGGCCGGTGTGCTGGGGGTGCGGACAACCTGGGCACATGCGCCGGGAGTGCTCGGTGATGGAGGCGGGGCAGGTGTTGCGGGTTGCCGGGCCTCCAGCATCCGCCCCCGATCTAGGAGAGACGTACGGCGTACCGGTAAGGAAACAAGGGAGTACATACCGGGCGATGGTGGATTCGGGCTGCAGGCAGTCATTGATCCACCCAAACCTGGTTCGGCCCGGGGCTTTGGTGCATGCAACACGTATAAAAATTAGGTGCGTGCATGGGGATATACACGAATATCCGATTGTGCCAGTGGAAATTCTATATAAAAACCAAAAGCATAAAGTTAAGGTTGCCGTAAGCGCGCAACTTACGCACCCTATAATTTTGGGAACGAATTGGCCGGGATTCAATCAATTGGTGACACATTGTGTGGGGGTGCGTTCACGGACAGTAGGCAAAGGGAGTATCCGCGCAGTTCTCAGCGGCGACGCAGTTTCATCCGGGAATGCCGGGCGGGAACCGGTGGGGGGTTCGCGGGAGGCCCCCCCGGTTTCCTGATGGCAACCTACGGAGGATTTTCCCCTCGAGTAGGCCCGTGATGAAACTTTGTGCGAGGCCTGGGATCAGGTTGATTTTGTGGACGGTCAGCTGGTGCGCCCGGGGAAAGCGCGGGTATTCCCCCATTTTTTCATTATTAGGGATAGACTGTATCGAGTGGGCCGTGACACGCAAACCGGGAAAGAATACACCCAATTGTTGGTGCCAAAATGCCTGGAAAACCATTTCCCGGCGGCACATTTCAATCCCATGGCTGCCCATTTAGGATATGATAAAACACTTAATCGGGTTATGGTCCGGTTCTATTGGCCGGGCCTCCGGGCAGACATACGCCGATGGTGCGCGGCCTGTCCGGACTGCCAGAGGGTGAACCCCGCAGCCACCCCAAAGGCGCCTTTACGCCCATTACCACTCATGGAGGTCCCGTTCAAAAGAATTGGGATGGACCTCATCGGACCATTTAACCCGAGCACACGGGGATACCACTTTGTGTTAGTTCTGGTGGATTACGCAACGCGGTATCCCGAAGCAGTGCCGCTGCACTCCATCTCCGCCAAGAGTGTGGCGCAAGCACTCTTCACGGTCATTTCCCGTGTCGCAATCCCGAAAGAGATTTTGACGGACCAGGGCACGTCCTTTATGTCACGCACGATAAAGGAACTTTACGGATTACTGGGGATTAAGGCCATCCGCAACCAGCGTATACCATCCACAAACGGACGGGCTGGTGGAGAGGTTTAACAAAACGCTTAAAACCATGATCCGTAAATTTATGCACGAGGACAAACAAAATTGGGATAAATGGTTGGACTTTCTAATGTTTGCGATGTGGGAGGTACCTCAGGCCTCCCTCGGTTTTGCACCGTTCGAGTTGCTGTACGGCCGAAGGCCCCGCGGAGTATTGGACATCATTAAGGAAAGCTGGGAGGACGGTCCAAGCTCCAGCAAAAATGAGATTCAATACGTCTTGGACATGCCGGCAAAACTCCACAAGGTGGGTCACTTGTCACGTGAGAATTTGCGCCTTGCCCAAGAGCGTCAACAGCGCATATATAATAAGCGGGCCCAACAGCGTAAATTTTCACCGGGAGAAAAAGTGCTTGGGTTGCTTCCAACGTCAAGCTCCAAATTACTTGCAAAGTGGCAAGGACCCTTTGAGGTCACACGGCAAGTGGGGGATGTCGATTATGAGGTCCGGCGCTCGGACCGACGCGGAGACACCCAAATATACCATTTGAACCTGCTGAAGGCATGGAGATAGGCCGAGCCTGTCGCCATGGTAACAGTAGAGGGGTGGGGGGAGGAGGAGATGGGGACAGAGAGCCCGCGCTCTGGCCCAACCCCTCAGCTTCCCTGTGATGACCAGCTCACATTGGCGCAGAGAGCGGAGATGGCTGAATTACAGCGGCGCTACTCAGATGTGTTCTCCTCCCAGCCCGGGCGCACGGATCTTGTCCGACATCACATAGAGACTAGCCCGGGGGTTACGGTGCGGTCTCGGCCATATCGGCTGCCCGAACACAAGCGTAAAGTGGTTCGGGAAGAATGAAAAACTATGCTTGCGTTGGGGGTGATAGAAGAATCCCACAGCGCATGGTGCAGTCCCATTGTCTTAGTAGGGAAGAAGGATGGGACTGTGCGGTTCTGTGTGGATTACATTTCACGTTTTGACGCGTACCCAATGCCTCGGGTTGACGAGCTCCTAGATCGGCTGGGCACTGCTCGTTTTTTTACAACACTGGATTTGACGAAGGGCTACTGGCAGATTCCCTTGTCTCCAGAGTCCCGAGAAAAAACGGCCTTTGCTACTCCGGAAGGTTTGTACCAATTCGTGACACTTCCGTTTGGCTTGTTCGGTGCGCCGGCCACGTTCCAGCGCCTCATGGACCGGGTGCTGCGACCCCATGCGGCATACGCGGCTGCCTACCTGGATGACGTAATCATCCAGAGTAGCAGCTGGGAACAGCACATGCGGCGGGTGGGGGCGGTGCTCGAGTCCCTGAGGCGGGCGGGGCTCACCGCCAACCCGGAGAAGTGCGCCGTTGGCCGGAGGGAGGTAAAGTATCTGGGGTACCACTTGGGGGGGGAAGGTGCGGCCCCAGGTGGACAAAACGGCGGCCATCGCGGCCTGTCCACCTCCCAAGACGAAAAAAGAGGTGAGGCAGTTTTTGGGATTGGCAGGCTATTACCGCCGGTTCATTCCCCAGTTCGCGGAATGGACCAGCCCACTGACTGACCTCACCCGAAAGGGTGCTCCAGAACTGGTCCAGTGGATGGAGCAGTGCCAGTGGGCATTTGAGAAGGTAAAAGCAGCAGTCTGTGAGGAGCCGGTACTGCACATGCCAAATTTTAACATCCCTTTTTGTCTGCAGGCGGACGCGTCGAGCCGGGGACTGGGGGCGGTACTGTCACAGCGGGTGGAGTGCGCCGACCGCCCCGTACTGTACATCAGCCGGAAGCTTTCGGACCGGGATGCGAGGTACAGCACAGTGGAGAGGGAGTGCCTCGCCATCCAGTGGGGTCCCTCCGCTACTACCTGCTGGGGCGCGCCTTCAGTCTCTGCTCGGACCACAAACCGCTACAATGGCTCCACCGCATGAAGGACGCCAATGCGCGGATCACCCGGTGGTACCTGGCATTACAGCCCTACAACTTCCGGGTGGTCCACACGCCGGACACGCAGATGGCCGTGGCCGACTTCCTCTCTCGCCCAGGGGAGGGGGGGGAGTGGGCGCGGCCAGACGGGTGTCCGGCCTGAGTCTGGCGGTGGAGGCATGTGGCAGGGGCGTGGTCCACGCGTTCCCTGCGGGCGGGGTGTGTGCAGTGATCGGCCATGAAGCAGCTGACAGGTGAGTAGATGAGCTCAGCTGGAACGAGGTATCTAATCACCTGTTCCTTTATTAGCGGCGCGGGAAACCTTGAGGGAGGAGGACACAGGCGGAGCGGAAGACACACGCGGAGCGGAGGACGATCGACTGAAAAGCCGAAGTGAAGAAATAACTAAAAGGAACATTGTGGATTGCAAGTACGGGCTGAAAAGCCAAAAGTGACATTTGTGTGAACAAACAGTAATTAAAAAGTGTAAACCTGCTTCGAGTGTGCTGCTCCTTCCCTGTGCTCAAGCAGGATACTGCTAGAGTCTTAGATCAGGGTTGTCAAACATACGGCCCGAGGGCCGCATCAGGCCCATGAACAGCGGGGATGAGTTTGCTGAGTAAAAAAAACTAACCTGAAATTTTTGAATGAAACACCAATGAGTTGATTGATGAACATTATCACGTAATTTATTCAGAAAGTATAAAAAACGACATAACCGCAACATGTAAGTTTAAAAAAACAACATTATGATTCGTACAGTTACAGAATGTGCTAGTTCTATTTTTAAACAAAGAAAACAATCTGAAGTTGCCTTTATTTTTGAGTTATCGTGCCGTGATTTTACCAGTCCGGCCCACTTGGGAGTAGATTTTTCTCCATGTGGCCTCCGATTTAAAATGAGTTTGACACCCCTTCCTCAGATACTGTAACTACTTATCAACCTACTCAGTGGCCTAGTGGTTAGAGTGTCCACCCGGAGATGGGTAGGTTGTGAGTTCAAAACCCGGCCGAGTCATTCCAAAGACTATAAAAATGGGACCCATTATCTCCCTGCTTGGCACTCAGCATCAAGGGTTGGAATTGGGGGTTAAATAACCAAAAATGATTCCCGGGCGCGGCACCGCTGCTGCCCACTGCTCTCCTCAACTCCCTGGGGGTGATCAAGGGTGATGGGTGAAATGCATAGAATAATTTCCCCACACCTAGTGTGTGTGTGACAATCATTGGTACTTTAACTTTTGACTTTAAATCACGGTTAACATAAGGCGTGGGTGATAAATACATTTTATTGATGAATTCAAGTTTTTGTAGTAAACCGTATAAACATTTTTTTAAAAATCTATGTTATTCCTCTTCTTGCTGCGGCATTTTTTTTTTTAACTTCCAGGAGCTTCTGAAGCTTCCGCCCTCCCCTTAATGTCCTTAGAGAGATTCACTCAAACACACAGCACAACATGGCTAATGATAACGCAAACATAAGCGAGAAGTTTGTTCCCAAGAAAAGGCATAGCGTCGTCAGTGGTTTGGTTTTGCGGCAATAGGCGTGGAACAAATGGTATACTGCAAAGTTTGTTTAAAAAAGGCAGCGTCGCAACAAACTTATTCCAGCATCTGCAACCGGAGCATTCAGCTGAGTGGGAAAAATGCAAACCTTTCTTTACAAGGACAACAAGAACACAAACTCCTGCTAAAAACAGCTTGCTGTGGTAGAATCATTTAATGAGGTATTCAATGAGGTATCATGCTTAATAAACGAAGTACAGTGGAAAATAATCGCCGTCGCTCTGCACGTTGCTAAATATGTGCTGCCCAAGCAGTGAAAAAGCCTGCATTTATACACTTAGTAATATAAACTCCAAATACCTCTTAATGCTACATTTTTTTTAATAAAAAGTATTTTTATTCAAAACAGAAAATTTAAGATTGTACTTAATTGTTCTCCAATGTTGGAGTTTGTTTATTTGCATACAATGATTTGCTACATTTTTGTTTACAGAAGTATTTTATTCAAAGGACACTCTTTATGGAACAACTACCGGTACTTAATCAGGACAATGACTATTGATCAACATTTAAGCAAAAGCATCACAGTAAATATGCCAGAATTCGTTTCAACAGCGAAATGTCATCAGTTTAGTTTTTGAAAAATTATTTTATCATAAGTCCAATTCATGTCTGTTCTAAAAACAACCAACTTTGTAAAAAAAATATAGCCAATTTTGCTAATGCTAACATGCAGTGTTTGCAGTCCAATAGTTTTTGATCAAATAAAACTTTTTTTTAATCAACCTTGTCATTTGTATTGATTGGTTTCTTTAAAAAGGAGGAAAATAAAAATTTTTGGAAGAAAAAAAATTGAAAAAAAAAATTGGAGACTTTATTTTTTAGGCCACATCTCCAAAGCCTAGTTAACATTTACTAATATTATTATATTCAGCGCGTTTAGCTACTACTTTAGTCATTCTGTTCATGTCAATGATTCGTTTACTTCAGCGGTACAAAATAACCGCGTAATGATCTGGGGTCTGCATTATGTTTTCGTTATTGTTTGTTAGTTTTGGACTCTTTTTCCTGTTTACGCTCCCTTGTTTAGTTACCATGGCGACTCATTTCACCTGCCGCTGGTGTTCGGATACGCGCCTGCTCTAATTATGAGACTATTATTTCAGCCTGTACTTGCCAGTTAGTCGGCCTGGCGACATTGATCCTTTCATGCCACAGTTTTCATGATTAGTTCAAGCTGCTCGTGTCATGCGATTGCTAGCTTTATGCCATGCCAAGTAAGTTTTGTTTATTCATGCCACAGTTAGCGAGTTTTTGATTCATGTCCATAGTTCAGGCTAAATGCTAGTTTGGTTTCCTGCGCTAAGTTGTGCCTTCGCCTTGTGCGCCTTTTAGTTTTCACCTTTTTCGAGTCAAGATTAAATCATGTTTTTACCTACACACCTTGTCCAGAGTAGTCCGTTTGCATCCCGGGAGAACAATCCTCGCAGTAAGTTACGATTTTAACTTTAGAGATATGAATAACATCATTTGGTGAGCCTCTGGATCGATCTATATCTAGTATAGATTGGTCAATGTTCGGTTGGAAAGTCATGAATCAGTCGATTGGAGCTCTGCTACAAAAATGGCCGCACTAATCTTGCAAAACTTCTGTGAAAGTAACATTCTCGTTTGCGACTGACAGCAAGTGAGCAACATGGCAGACAGCACCGAAAGAGTTTACAAACAATGCAACTAGGGCAGGGCGATATATCGATATACTCGATATATCGTGGAAATGACTATATCGTGATATTATAGTATATGTCCTCACACAGTTGCTATTAGCTGCGGGCATTACACTACATGCGTTTCCCACTCTTTCTTGTCTCTCCTTCTAAGAGAGACATAAACAAGCGCACCTACTTACATACATCATGTGTGCAATGTCACAAGCCCTCCCCGAGCAGAGAGGAAGTGACATGGGTAACATTAGCTGTGATGCCAACGGTGCGTTGCGAGTGGTAATACGAGAGAGAGAAGGTGCCAATCTAGTAACAAATGTAGGAATAATTAATTCCCAAGAAAAACAGCACGGTGTGCATCGTCTGGCAGTGGTTTGCCTTCAAGCGGGAATATGTTGAACAATTATGCGGCAAAAGCGTTGCTACAAAAAGTAGCACCTACTGCTAATTTGTAGCATCATTTGAAAAGTCACCCGCTAAAGAATGAAAAGTGCTTGAAACTGCATGTCAACATCTCCGTTCGGTGCTACACCCACAAAATGCCGACTCAACAATTTCCATATCAACACCGTATGTAAAAAAAAAATGAACAACAGAAGGAGATGGCGTCCGCAGGAACCTACCACAGAATGAAGGACATACACTGTTTGATTTCCTATTATGCAGCTCATTTTTATTTGACAGTTTTTGAAATATCAGTTTTTTAAAGACAGTGTTCTGACATGATACCTGATTTATTAATTTTTTTCACCATACAATGCTAACAACCGCATCGAATCGCAGCGTTTTAAAAAAGTATTGTTTGTGAATCTTATCAAAACCCATGTATCTGATCAGCTATGTAAAACGTATGGTCCGTGGCCCGGATTAGGCCCGCGGACAGGTTTTATCCGGCCCGCGGGATGAGTTTGCCAAGTATTAAAATTAGCCAAAAATTTTTAATGAAAGAAAATACTGTTCTAAATGTGTCCAATAGATGTCGCAATAGCAATTATTTGTATCTTTCTAGATTATGCTACGTATGTAAAAAAAAAAACTCTTAACCACATGATGGTAGTGCACCAGTCGAGGAAAATGAGCAAACTACATAAATGGCCTAGTACAGTGGTTCTCAAATGGGGATACGCGTACCCCTGGGGGTACTTAAAGGTATGCCAAAGGGTACGTGAGATTTTTTTTTAAATATTCTAAAAATAGCAACAATTCAAAAATCCTTTATAAATATATTTATTGAATAATACTTCAACAAAATATGAATGTAAGTTAATAAACTGTGAAAAGAAATGCAACAATGCTAGATTTTTTATGGACATGTTCCATAAATATTGATGTTAAAGATTTACTTTTTTTGTGAAGAAATGTTTAGAATCCAGATGGATCTCTATTACAGTATCCAAAGAGGGCACTTTAAGTTGATGATTACTTCTATGTGTAGAAATCTTTATTCATAATTGAATCACTTGTATTTATTTTATTTATTTATCACTTATTTTTCACCGCGACCCCAAAAGGGAATAAGCGGTAGTAAATGGATGGATGGATGGACTTATTTTTCAACAAGTTTTTAGTAAATTTTTTATACATTTTTTTCCAAATAGTTCAAGAAAGACCACTACAAATGAGCAATATTTAGCACTGTTATACAATTTAATAAATCAGAAACTGATAACATAGTGCTGTATTTTACTTCTTTATCTCTTTTTTTCAACCAAAAATGTTTTGCTCTGATTAGGGGGTACTTGAATTTAAAAAATGTTCACAGGGAGTACATCACTGAAAAAAGGTTGAGAACCACTGGCCTAGTGGTTAGAGCAGGGGTCGGGAACCTTTTTGGCTGAGAGAGCCATATAAGCCAAATATTTTTAAAAGTATTTCCGTGAGAGCCATATATTTATTTTTTTTAACAGTGAATACAACTATACGCGTGCATTTTTAAGAAAGACCAACATTTTTTCTAGTATAATAGGTCTCTTATTCTTTTTAGTAACATTGTTATTCTGAGGCTAACCAAAAATAAATAAAATACTTCTTACCATTAATCCAACTTCTTGAACAGGTGCGGTAGAAACCGGATGGATGGATGAAAATGCATGAGAACGTTTTGTATTTTGAACGTTATTTTTGACACTGTAATTACCAGCGGAATTATTCATTACTTATCGTGTTACGCAATGTCATCTAAGATTTATCTGAGAGCCAGGTGCAGTCATCAAAAGAGCCACATCTGGCTTTAGAGCCATAGGTTCCCTACCCCTGGGTTAGAGTGTCTGCCCAAAGATCGGTAGGTCGTGGGTTCAAACCCTGGCCGAGTTATACCAAAGACTATAAATATGGGACCCATGACCTCTCTGCTTGGCACTCAGCATCAAAGGTTAGAATTAGGGGTTAAATCACTAAAATGATTCCCCGGGCGCAGCCACCGCTGCTGCTCACTGCTCCCCTCACCTCCCAGGGGGTGATCAAGGGTGATGGGTCAAATGCAGAGAATAATTTCGCCACACCCAATGTGTGTGCCAATCATTGGCACACAAAAATAAATAAATAAATAACTATCCATCCATCCATTTTTTTACCGTTTGTCCCTTTTGGGGTCGCGAGAGCCTATCTCAGCTGCACCTGGGCAATAACATCCTGTAATTTGATTTTGATGTTATTTTTTTAATCTTGATAAATTGAAAATGAACACTAATGAGTTGACTGATTAACAAATTATCACATAATTCAGAAATTAACCGCAACATGTAAGTGTAAAAAAAACAAAAAAAACAACATTATGATTTGTACATTTTCAAAATGTGCTCGTTCCATTTTTAAACAAAGAAACAATCTCAAGTTGTCTTTATTTTTAAGTTATCGTGCGGTGATTTTACCAGTCCGACCCACTTGATAGTAGATTTTTCACTATGTGGCCGACATCCATTTCCTACCGCTTATTCCCTTTGGGGTTGCTGGTGCCTATCAGCTCCAATTGGGAAGAAGGCGGGGTACACCCTGGACAAGTCGTCACCTCATCGCAGGCCCCCAATCTAAAATAAGTTAATGACACCCCTGATCTAGATGCATATCGGATTTCCATTTAAAAAGGTAGACATGCACACCCCAAAAAAAGTCTAATAAAAATGATATATATTAATAATGTGTTTTTTCACAGCGACATCCAGCACTGAACTAGTTCCCAGTGAACGACCCTCCCAGCCACAGCTCTGCCGCCCACCCCCATCGATAATTCCTGGCAATGCCCGCTCCGCCAAGAAGAACCCCTTGCCAGCACACTGAATGGACCTAGTGAGATGACTGGGCACAACAAGGGCATGACTGTCACACAGCCAGCTTGTTCATCTGATGACTGCTGAGGGATTAGTGGGCCAGAGTGGAGCCCCCTACCATCTCAGGCAGAATGAGGAGGGGGAAAAAGTTGAAGACTTAAAGACTTCAAAGATTCTTTATTGTCAAGGAACTGCTGTGCTAGCCTCTTGGACACTGCCATTGATGCCAACAAGGGACGGTTCTTTTCATCGTGACTTGCAAACTTGATACTGTTTCAATGAACCGCAGCTCCCCAGCGCCGGCAGCTCTCATGCAGCCCCCGACCATGATGCACCAGGCTTGACGGAGAAACAGCTATCTTGGTACTAACTTGTGTTGAAAGCTCTTTAGACAATAATGGCTTGGCTGTATATATATCCTGCTATACAAGCTGTACACAGTAGAGATGCGCGGTTTGCGGTCTCATCCGCGGAGTCCGCGGATAAACCGCGGGTCGGGCGGGTGACATGACGAAAAATTTGATTTTAATTAGATTCGGGCGGGTGGCGGTTGAACTATCCGGAAATATTTGATATACATGGTTCTGGGATCGGTATCCTTTGCCATTCAAAGAGCCATTTAAGACCTGTGTCACAAAGCGAAGAAGACAATAGGAGACGATATTATTCTCTAGAATGACTGCCGGCAGTCACCCAGTTAATGAGTATTAGGGCGTACTATGAAGTCATTGCCTTTGACGCCTTCTACAACATGTACGATCTGCTTGTCAGTCCAGCATCATGTTGTGTGTGGCATCCGCGGCAACACGCACACGACTGCAAGGAATACTGGGTGACACAGAGTGCACTAATGGTCGTGATATAAACAATTTTAACACTGTTAGTAATATGCGCCACGCTGTGAAGCCACACCAAACAAGATTGACAAACACATTTCGGGAAAACATCCTCCCAGTAACACAACATAAACACAACACAACAAATACCCAGACTCCTTTGTATCCATGACACTTCCTGACTATTCTATACACCCCGCTAGCAGCAAACCCCGCCACCCCCCACCACCACCTCCTGTGCGTCGGTAAGGTGGGTGGGGTTGGGTGCGCGGGGGTGTAAAATATATTCAAGATATCTCACGGATACAAAGGATTCTGGGTATTTGTTGTATTTGTTATTTGTGTTGGCGCATATTAGTAAGTGTTAAAGTTGTTTATATCACAACCATCAGTGTACTCTGTATCACCCAGTATGCCTTTCAATCTTGTACCTGTGATTGCGGAAGCTGCACACAACATGTTGCCGGATTAACAATCGGTTTGTACATGTTGTTGAAGGTGTCAAAGGCAATGGCTTCACAGCACACTTATATTCTTGTCATCAGGATGAACGCCAATTGGATATTCGCGAGAACGTTAGCGGCTCCAATTGTATTCATTACTTTGTGAAAAGAGTTTAAATAGCTCTGTAAGTGGTAAAGGTGGCCGACCTCTGATGTATTTCAGCGGGCGGGTGGCGGGCGGATGCGGTTCTGATAAAATGTTGGTTCGGGTGGATGACGACTTTGGTGATGCGGTTGCGGATGATATAATTGCCTATCCGCGCATCTCTAGTACACAGACTACTCTCTTTCAATGGTTCTGTCCGTTTAAGATAAGCACGGCTTGACTGCTTTTCTGAAGCAACATGCACTGATTGAGAACATGCAGACAAACTAATTCAATCAGTAAATAACGCAATAAGCAATGTGGAAGTTCACCTCATGTTATGCTGACGGGGGGAGGGGTGGGGGTCCTTTCTATTTAATTAGGCATGATCAAATGACAGCGTTAAGGGTTGGAATTGGGGATTAAATCACCATAAATGATTCCCGGGCGCGGCACCGCTGCTGCCCACTGCTCCCCTCACCTCCCAGGGCATGATCAAGGGTGATGGGTCAAATGCAGACAATAATTTCGTCACATATAATTGGTACTTTAACATTTAAAAAGCAAGAATGTGAAGAAATTCCTGTCTGGCAACATCAACCCTGCCCCCCCTAAGACGGGTCCGAGCAGCAGACTTTTTTGTCGATGCAATGCAGCTGAAAGGTTGCCAGTGGGCATTTAGTCCACCTTCCCTTGGCTCAAGCAGGAAACATGCAACACAATGTAAAGCAGGGGAGGGCCGGCAAGGAAGGAAGGAAGGAAGGAAGGAAGCAAGGAAGGAATTCCTGCCTTGACAAATGATGTCGGGGACAAAAGCGAAAAAGGAACTCTTTAGACGGTCCTACTTTCTTACCGCTTTCTTGAGAGTGAACCGCATGGAAGGAAGCGAACGTTTTCCATTGATTAGCATCAACAGCTTGGGTAAAATATGAATCAAAACAGAATTGGGTGGAGTGTGCAAAGGCTGATATTTAAAAAGGTCAAACACGGATATTAATATATCAATGCACCACCATATTACGTAATGCATTACAACATTTGGTAACTAAAAAAACTGATGTTTTCTTCCTTTGTGTATGTTTATTTTACTATATCTATGATGTTTGTTTTTTATTCATAGTCTATTTTTTTTTTAAATATGTATTATTTCAAATTTGTGTTTGGCTGTTTACATTTAATTAATTCCAAATGTTTAAATTTTACCATTTTTATTTTCTATTGTCATGTTTGATTGTGGGCTTCACGGTGGCAGAGGGGTTAGTGTGTCTGCCTCACAATACGAAGTTCCTGCAGTCCTGGGTTCAAATCCAGGCTCGGGATCTTTCTGTGTGGAGTTTGCATGTTCTCCCCCGTGAATGCGTGGGTTTCCTCCGGGTACTCCGGCTTCCTCCCACTTCCAAAGACATGCACCTGGGGATAGGTTGATTGGCAACACTAAATTGGCCCTAGTGTGTGAATGTGAGTGTGAATGTTGTCTGTCTATCTGTGTTGGCCCTGCGATGAGGTGGCGACTTGACCCCGCCTTCCGCCCGATTGTAGCTAAGATAGGCGCCAGCGCCCCCCGCGACCCCAAAAGGGAATAAGCGGTAGAAAATGGATGGATGGATGGGTGTTTGATTGTTGTTGCTGCATTGAATAATAACAAGTAACAACAGAATCATAACAGTACAAGCAACCATTTATTTAATGAAATAATAAAAAATGTCATATTAAAAAGGTATTTCTTAAAATATTTCTTCTATTTATGTACACAACTTGTCATTTCAATGTGTGTTCTTTATTTTCATGACTGTTCACATTGTAGATTGTCGCTGAAGGCATCAAAACTGTGACACCTGTGAAGTGAAAACCCTTTCAGGTGACTACCTCTTAAAGCTAATCGAGAGATTGCCAAGAGTGTGCAAAAAAGTAATCACAGCAAAGGGTGGCTATTTTGAAGAAACTAGAATATAATACACATTTTCAGTTATTTTACCTGTTTTTGTTAAGTACATAACGGCACGTGTTCATTCACAGTTTTGATGCCTTCAGTGACAATTTACAATGTAAATAGTCATGAAAGTAAAGAAAACGCATTGAATGAGAAGGTGTGTCCAAACTTTTTTGGATGATTTTAGTTTTATCACCAGTGTTTGGAGAAAAATAAATAATTAGAAAAGAAATAAGAAATATTTTTTGTGAAAACAAAACTAAATTGTTAGTGTAGAACGGCAAGTGTTTCTAATATTTTTGCAATTATGAAAAGCAAAAGACGTATTTTTAGACAAAGGTGAAGGCGTACCTAATGTTGTGGCAACTGAATGTATCCTACCAATTAGTGTGCATTTACTCACTACTCACTTTCTGTGTAAATACATTATCCTAGTGGCGCAGTTGGGAAAGTGGCCATGCCAGCAACCTTCTACTTCGTCACGTCCGTTGTGTCTTTGAGCAAGACACTTCACCCTTGCTCCTGGTGGGTCATGGGTTAGGCCTTGCATGGCGAATGTGAAAACAGTGTCAAAGTGCTATACAAGTATAACCCATTTAAATATATAAATAATGTTTTTTCATATGTATTCATTGTAAAACCCTACAAAAATAGAAGACTTTTGCTGCAAAAAAAAAAAAACATTTAAATGAGTCCAGCTACTTGAAACGTATGCAAGTGTTACAGCATCAACAGGACTTTGTAGTGCAGCCATCCTTCATTGAGAAGAAGGAAGACAGAAGCAGAGAGAGCACTTAATGCACAACACAACACTCTTTGGAAAATCTTCTTTAAAACTTCACTCCAGCATCCAGCCTGTTCATCTGTCAATTGTCAAACCCCACAATGGAAAATGCTGAGGAGAAAGAGGCTCACTGGACTGTTTACTGTTCATGATAAACAACCTCCGCCGCCCACTGTCTCCTTCTGCATTTATGTAACCCACGTGGGACATGTCAAAGCAAGCATAGACAAGTGGTTCTCAACCTTTTTTCACTGATGTACCCCCTGTGAACATTTTTTTAATTCAAGTACCCCCTAATCAGAGCAAAGCATTTTTGTTGAAAAAAAAAGATGAAGTAAAATACAGCACTATGTCATCAGTTTCTGATTTATTAAATTGTATAACAATGCAAAATATTGCTCATTTCTAGTCGTCTTTTTTAAACTATTTGGAAAAAAAGATATACAAATAACTAAAAACTTGTTGAAAAATAAACAAGTGATTCAATTACAAATAGAGATTTCTACACATAGAAGTAATCATCAACTTAAAGTGCCCTCTTTGGGGATTGTAATAGAGATCCATCTGGATTCATCAACTTAATTCTAAACATTTCTTCACAAAAAAGGCAATCTTTAACATCAATATTTATGGAACATGTCCATAAAAAAATCTAGCATTGTTGAATTTCTTTTCACAGTTTATTAACTTACATTCATATTTTGTTGAAGTATTATTCAATAAATATATTTATAAAGGATTTTTGAATTGTTGCTATTTTTAGAATATTTTAAAAAAAAAATCTCACGTACCCTTTGGCATACCTTTCAGTACGCTCAGGGGTACACGTATCCGCATTTGAGAACCACTGTACTAGGCCATTTATGTAGTTTGCTCATTTTCCTCGACTGGTGCACTACCATCATGTGGTTAGGAGTTTTTTTGTTTTTTTTACATACATAGCATAATCTACAAAGATACAAATAATTGCTATTGCGACATTTATTAGACACATTTAGAACCGCATTTTCTTTCATTAAAAATTTTTGGCTAATTTTTATACTCGGCAAACTCATCCCGCGGGCCGGATAAAACCTGTCTGCGGGCCTAATCCGGGCCACGGGCCATACGTTTTACATAGCTGATCAGATACATGGGTTTCGATAAGATTCACAAACAATTTTTTAAAAGGCTGCAATTCGATGCGGATGTTAGCATTGTATGGTCCACAAAAATCTAGCTGTCAACACTGAATATTGCATTGTTGCATTTCTTTTCACAGTTTATGAACTAACATTCATATTTTGTTGAAGTATTATTCAATAAATATATTTATAAAGGATTTTTGAATTGTTGCTATTTTTAGAATATTTAAAAAAAAATCTCACGTACTCCTTGGCATACCTTCAAGTACCCCCAGGGGTACGCGTTCCCCCATTTGAGAACCACTGGCATAGACCGTCACCTCAATATTCGACCACCACATTACAGGAGCCCGAAAGGAACGACAGCAAGAAGAAAAAGTAGTCAAAGATCCTCAATATGCGACGGGAGGATGTTTATGTATTGAAGTAACTACAGCAAAAAAAAGTAGTCAAAGATCCTCTATATGAGACCTGAGGGCTTTTATGTTCGAAGAAACTACAGCAACAAAAATCCTCTAAATGATGGGAGCACTTTTTTGTTTTAGGGAACTTTCCCACAAAGTGTCCTGTTGAAAATGTCGCAGAATGATGACGCTTATGTTGACGCGTGCTTGTGACGTTATTGGTTGTAGCGGACATTTTATCCCAGCACCAATCATGGCTAAAAGTTGTCTGCTTTAATCGCATAATTACACAGTATTTTGGACATCTGTGTTGCTGAATCTCTTGCAATTTGTTCAATTAATAATGGAGACTATAAAGAAGAATGCTGTTGGTGGAAAGCGGTGGATTGCAGCCGCTTTTAGCAACCAAAACACAGCCGGTGTTTCTTTGTTTGTTGTGAAGCTTTAATATGGAACAGAGCGGTCAAGCGAACATGTTTCTCTACCACATGTCAACCGGCAGGTTTTGGTGAGAAAATTGTGGTAATAAGTCGGCTCTTACCGGAGACATGAGCGGAGCTTGTGTCCTCCTGCAGCTGTCAAAGAGGCAGCTGCGACTTTCTTGGCTCCTCCATGGCTTCACTCAGAGACACTGGCGGTCACCACACCCCTCCGGATTTCAGGTATGACTTTATAATCTCACTAAAACACTAGTAACACAATAAGCAGATAAGGGATTTTCCAGAATGATCCTAGTAAATGTGTCTAATAACATCTGAATTGGTCCCACTGCCGTCGCCTTTTTTTTTTCTTTCTCTAGTGCTTCACTCTAACTTTCCTCATCCACGAATCTTTCATCCTTGCTCAAATTAATGGGGAAATTGTCGCTTTCTCGGTCCGAATCGCTCTTGCTGCTGGTGGCTAGGATTATAAACAATGTGAGGAGCCCAACAACCAGTGAAGTCACGCGCACATCGTCTACTACTATCGGTAAAGGCAAGGCTTTTTTATTAGCGACCAAAAGTTGCGAAGTTTATCGCCGATGTTCTCTACTAAATCCTTTCAGCAAAAATATGGCAATATCGCGGAATGATCAAGTATGACACATAGAATGGACCTGCTATCCCCGTTTGAATAAGAAAATCTCTTTTCAGTAGGCCTTTAAGGAACTACAGCAAAAACTCTATTCAAAGATCTTCTAAATGTGACAAGAGCAATGTTTTGTTTTGAAGCAACTACAGCAAAAACGCTAGTCAAAGATCCTCTACATGTGACAGGAGCACTTTATGTTTTGAACCAACTATAGCAAAAATGCTAGTCAAAGATCCTCTATATGTGACATTAACGCTTTGCTTTAAAAGGACCTACAGGAAAATACTAGTCAAAGATCCTCTACATGTGACAGGAGCATTTTCTGTATTGAAGTAAGGACAGCAAAAACAGTAGTCAAAGATCATCGGCAAGAATCTGCTCCTTACTTGAACTTGAGTGTCATTGTTCTCCGGCATTTTCTAACCTGGGAGGAATTCCTCCGGCAGGAAATATGCTTTAGCAGACACTTGTGCGTCTCACGGACAGCGTGCGACTCGCGCTGCTCTTTTATTCCCTTTCACCCCTGCAGCAACAAGCTTTGTGGCGGATTATCCCGGCAGGAAGTCGCACGGTTGGAAGCCGGCTTGTCCTGACCCCTGGACACCTGGACACAGACCAGGTCTTGTGTCCAGGTGGATGAAACGTTGAGGACTCTTTCATCAGCACTGAGGCTCCCTAGGAAGCCGCCTAGTGAATCCTTTAGATCAGGGGTCACCAACGCAGTGCCCGCAGGCACCAGGTCGCCCGTAAGGACCAGATGAGTCGCCCGCTGGCCTGTTCTAAAAAAAGCTCAAATAGCAGCACTTACCAGTGAGCTGCCTCTATTTTTAAAAAATTGTATTTATTTACTAGCAAGCTGGTCTTGCTTTGCTCGACATTTTTAATTCTAAGAGAGACAAAACTCAATAGAATTTGAAAATCCAAGAAAATACTTTAGAGATTGGGTCTTCACTTGTTTAAATAAATTCATTTTTATTTTTTTTACTTTGCTCCTTATAACTTTCAGAAAGATAATTTTTGAGAAAAAATACAACCTGACAAATGATTTTAGGATTTTTAAACACATATACCTTTTTACCTTTTAAATTCATTCCTCTTCTTTCCTGACAATTTATATCAATGTTCAAGTAAATTTATTTTTTTTATTGTTAATAATAATAAATACATTTTTATTTAATTCTTCATTTTAGCTTCTGTTTTTTCGAGGAAAAATATTTGTGGAATATTTATTCAAACTTATTATGATTAAAATTAAAAAAAAATATTCTGGCAAATCTAGAAAATCTGTGAAAAATCAAATTTAAATCTTATTTCAGAGTCTTTTGAATTTCTTTTCAAATTTTTGTTCTGGAAAATCTAGAAGAAATAAAGATTCATCTTTGTTAGAAATATAGCTTGGTCCAATTTGTTATATATTCTAAAAAAGTGCCGATTGGATTTCAACCTATTCAAAACATGTCATCAAAATTCTAAAATTAATCTTAATCAGGAAAAATTACTAATGATGTCCCAAAAATTCATTTTTAAATTTTTTCAAAAAGATTCAAATTAGCTAGTTTTTCTCTTCTTTTTTTCGGTTGAATTTTGAATTTTAAAGAGTCGAAATTGAAGATAAACTATGTTTCAAAATTTAATTTTCATTTTTTTCGTGTTTTCTCCTCTTTTAAACCGTTCAATTAAGTGTTTTTTCCATCATTTATTCTCTACAAAAAAAATTCCGTAAAAAGGAAAAAAATGTACGACGGAATGACAGACAGAAATAACCTTTTTTTAATATATATATAAATAGATTTATTTATTAAAGGTAAATTGAGCAAATTGGCTATTTCTGGCAATTTATTTAAGTGTGTATCAAACTGGTAGCCCTTTGCAATAATCAGTACCCAAGAAGTAGCTCTTGGTTTCTAAAAGGTTGGTGACCCCTGCTTTAGATGATAACAACCAGGCCTTGTCTGAAGTCCGCTAAATGAGTGCAACGGAGCCATGACACTGCCAACTACTGGTCTGGCATGGCAATGACATCACTTGCAGCCAATCACGTGCAAGGAACCACTAATGAGACAAGTCAAATTCCACATCAGCAAGTCTTTGGTTGAAAACATTTTTGTTTTACAATCATGTTGCCGCATATCTCCAATGTAATTTTATTTTTAATATAAAGACAAAAACCTGCTGCACCACTAGAGGGAGCCCACGTACCAACAGTGGTGCTGCTACCTTTGATCGATTGATTGATTGATTGATACTTTTATTAGTAGATTGCACAGTTCAGTACATATTCCGTACAATTGACCACTAAATGGTAACACCCGAATACGTTTTTCAACTTGTTTGAGTCGGGGTGCACGTAAATCAATTCATGGTTTGATGACTTTTAAGGATCTAAACCTTGCAGATTTATTGATTAAAAGGATGATAAAGCTGCATTTGATTGTTATGATGCAGACATTTTAAATAACTGTAGACATTTTAAGAGCAAATCGCTAGTAATTTTAGTGCTATATATTGTTTTTGCATTATTACAAATTATCCATCCATCCATTTTCTACAGCTTGTCCCTTTCAGGGTTGCGGGGGGTGGTTGAGCCTTTTGAGCGGAAGGCGTAGTACACCCTGGACAAGTCGCCACCTCATCACAGGGCCAACACAGATAGACCGACAACATTCACACTCACACACTAGGGCCAATTTAGTGTTGCCAATCAACCTATCCCCAGGTGCATGTCTTTGCAGGGGGGAGGCAGCCGGAGTACCCAGAGCAGTGGTTCTTAACCAGGGTTCGATCGAACCCTAGGGGTTCGGTGAGTCGACCTCAGGGGTTCGGCGGAGGTCAAAACACACCCGACTCTTCATGTAAATACAAACTTCTCCCTGTTGGCATATTACGGATCCGGCAACAGCTGATTGGTTTGCAGGTGAGTAATTTGTTGTGAGTTTATGCAGTGTCTTAGTTTTGTTGTTTGAACAAGGTGATGTTCATGCACGGTTTATTTTGTGCACCATTAAAAAAAACATGGTAACACTTTAGTATAGGGAACATATTCACCATTAATTAGTTGCTTATTAACATGCAAATTAGTCACATATTGGCTCTTAACTAGTCATTAAGAACTAATGAATACCTTATTCGGCATGGCCTTATTATAACCCTAACCATACCCCAACCCTAACCAAATAACTCTAAATTAAGTCTTTATTACTTAGAATATGTTCCCCTAGTGTCCAAATAACTCAAAATTAAGTCTTTGTTACTTAGAATATGTTCCCCATACTAAAGCATTACCAAAAACATACAACTTTGTCTGGAATTTGAAAAAAAGAACACTTTATTTTTCACTAAAGAAAGGGTTCGGTGAATGTGCATATGAAACTGGTGGGGCTCGGTACCTCCAACAAGGTTAAGAACCACTGACCCAGAGGGAACCCACGCAGTCACGGGGAGAACATGCAAACTCCACACTGAAAGATACCGAGCCCGGGATTGAACTCAGGATCTTCGTTTTGTGAGGCACATGCACTAACCCCTGTTTCACCGTGCTGCCCGTTACAAATTATTATTAAAATAATATTTTTTATTTAAGAATGTAGGATTTTTTTTGGTAGATTGAACATTGAAATACACAAAAAATACATTATGATGCAATTTGGTACCTTTTAATACAGGGTTATCAAATTCAGTATGGCAGTTACGGTAAGCGACCACATTTTGAAACGTGTTTGTACTGTAAATGTTGTACTTGTTAGAGACCAGTTGCTTGACTACAACTTGCATCTTAGTTGTAGTTTTGATCATTAAATTTGGAGGTGTTGAAACTGTCATGTAAAACTGTTAATACTAATCAGTAGCATGTATTTATATCATCTTAAACCCACTACTACGGACCATGCAGTCTGATAGTTTATATATCAATGATGAAATATTAACATTGCAACACATGCCAATACGGCCAGTTTAGTTTACTAAATTGCAATTTTAAATTCCCGCGGAGTTTCTTGTTGACGGACTGTCAGGAAATATTAACGCAGCACCATTTGCGGCTAAAAGTCATCCCTTTTCATCGCGCAATTAAACAGTATTCTGGACATCTGTGTTGCTGAATCTTTTGCAATTTGTTCAATTAATAATGGAGAAGTCAAAGGAGAAAGATGGAGTTGGGAAGCTTTAGCCTTTAGCCACACAAACACACGGTGTTTCCTTGTTTAAAATTCCCAGAGGTGAAGCTTTACTATGGATCAGAACGGTCAAGCAAACATGGTTCCCGACCACTTGTCAACCAGCAGGTTTCTGTGAGAAAATTGTGTTAAAAAGTCGCCTCTTACCGGAGATCTGTGGAGTTTGCGCCGTCCTTGTGTCTGCCGTGACTTCCCTCAGAGACTCTGGCGTCAACACACCCGTGGCCACACCCTTCCGACTTTCAGGTATTAATTAATCTCACTAAAACACTAGCAACACAATAGGCAGATAAGGGATTTTCCAGAATTATCCTAGTAAATGTGTCTAATAACATCTGAATCGCTCCCACTGCAATCGCCTTTTTTTCTTTTTTCTAGTCCTTTACTCTAAATTTCCTCATCCACGAATCTTTCATCCTCGCTCAAATTAATGGGGAAATTGTCACTTTCTCGGTCCGAATAGCTCTAGCTGCTGGTGGCTATGATTGTAAACAATATGAGGAGCCCTACAACCCGTGACGTCACGCGCACATCGTCTGCTACTTCAAGTAAAGGCAAGGCTTTTTTATTAGCGACCAAAAGTTGCGAACTTTATCGTCGATGTTCTC